>NC_092205.1:48427868-48727868 GCF_043381705.1 Parasteatoda tepidariorum | reverse complement strand
ATTTTCCTTGTTTCAGATTGTCCGTTACCAAGGAAAAAACTGGCTAATGGAAGAATTATATACCAAACAAAACTGGACTCAAACATAACTTCTGTTCCTGAAAATTACCGCCTCCGATTCAGATGCAATCATGGATACACACTTAGAGGTTCACAGACAATATTTTGCTTTTCAAACGAATGGACCGACACCAAGCCAAGTTGCTTAAGTATGACAATTTGAAAATTAAATAATTTCCTAACTTAACATACTGAAATAAATAGTTTAAAATCTACAATTTATTTTTGTACATTTAAGTATTAGCGTAATATTGACGTCATTGAATTTGAGTATTATGAAGTCTCAAGACCTCTTACTGTAGAGTGTGTTCTAAATTATAATTTGCAAAATAACCTTTGTCTCGGTACTTAACTCGGTACTTTAACACTTAACGTATGCACGGTGCACTGTTAGAAGAAATAGTAGAACAAATAGTAATAAAGAAAACAAATAGTAATAAAACAACTTAAAAAGAAATCAAATCAAAACAGCAAAAAACTCGAGTTCTCTCCTAATAGAGCAATCATGTCGCCTTTTTTAGCAATATATCTATTAGTAACTAAAACAAATTCTCACTTCAAACTCACCAAGATCTTAATAACATTAATATCTTATGAAAGGCAACAGATTTGAGCTTAGAAATATTATTATTTACTTCAACAAAATTATGTGTGGAAACATCGCCTCACACAATAAGCTGTAGAAAGCAGCTTTTAATTTTTTTAAAACCAGAAATCGTAAAAGTAATGAGATCGAGATTTGTTTTTTGTTTCTTTTTAATTTTATTATTATTATTTATTTATTTCATACATTTATATTGAAAACACCGTACATACTAATTTCAAAACCGTCGTTGAACAGACGACCCAATTTTGGGTTTGCGACTACTGATGTATAACTCCGTAGCCTTGTAATTTTGCTCCCAAACCAGAAGACAATGGAACTCCTGGATCAACTATTGGGAGAAAATTGCTTTCGTGGAAGACTTCTTGATGGAACTAACCAGCATTTGTGTTACACAGAGAGGAAAATCACGAAAACCTCCCACGATTAGCCCTAAGGCAAGGGAACTCTAACCCATGATCCGTCTACCACACACTTTTAGCCAGGTGCTGAATTCGTATCGACCGGCCATCGCTGGGATTCGAATCCGGTTCACCTCATTGTAAGGCGAACGCTCTATCCCCTGAGCACAGCTCCATCCATACTAAATGTCAAGCCTCGCAACAACATGAAATGCAATTTATATAAAATTTATTTCTGTTTCAGAAATGACTTGTGGTGCTCCCACATCAATTGAAAATGGTAGCTACAAAATCAATAGTGGTACTACAAACTTGCCAACGTTTGGCTCTACTGTTGAGTACTTCTGCGATGAGGGATTTGAAATGGTGAATTCCACTACTTCAATACTCACGTGTAGTTTATCTTCTCAAAAGAATAGTGCGGTGTGGGAAGGAGATATTCCAGGTTGTAAGGGTAAGTATCTGCCAACAATGACTTTTATATGAGTTAAAATATCTTTTTAAGACATAATTAATTTATAGAAAACTAAATTCTTGTTCTATAAAATCCTTATTAAACCTATGGCTCTGAGACATGGTGAACATCGACAAGATCTGGGAAGGCATTTTTGAGTACGTAAGAGCGGAAGATTTGAAGCGCTATTCTTGGAGATGTAAAAGAAAATATAAAACGGTACAATACTGATATATAGATACTATAAAAGACTTAAACACTATAAAACTTAACTAGCTGAATAGATTAAACTAGATTGATCGTGTGTTTAAAATTGAACTATTTAAATACAGTAAAAGGGCTCGTTTTGGTAAAGCCCTGGGGACACAGAGGAAAAGGACATCCAAGTTGCGATGGACAGGGGCAGTAGCAAGAGATTTTGGAATGCTAAAAAAGTTGAGAATTGGAGGACTATTTACATCCACAGAAAAACTTTTCAAACGATAGTCATGGCCCTTCCTAGGCAGTCGTGTTGTACTGATGAGGATTATAATCCTCATCGTACGCATTCATGCAATCGCAAAGAAGAAAATGAAAGGTAAATTTAATAAGTATCAAAACAAGTCATTGTGTAGTTACAGTAAAATATTCTTGCTCTTCTGTTTCTTAAAGATACCCTTAAAAATTTTGTTAATTGGGTATAATATAGCCTACGTCACAGGTTGTGTTGTTCCTACTAAATTTAACCCATGAACGGCATTTTCTGCGAGCCTAACTTCAAGCCACAAATAAACAAACGAAGTGTTCGATCGTTCAAATAGCTGCTCGCCAGATTTTATTGCATTATAAAGAAAAGTTATTGAAACTAAATACAACTAAATAAACAACAACAACAACTAAAACAAATAACAACTACTGATAACAATAACTAAATAAACAACAACTAAATTCCATTCGTTTAGCATTGCGTCATATGTTGTTCCTACTAAATCGAAGTAGTTGTGTTTTTTTCATATTATACCCAATTGAACAAAATATTTTAAACACATTTTTCTCCAAACAACCTTTTTGTCTAATTAAATTAGGTATAGATCCACAGCCTATGCATCTTTTATTTATTGTGAGTAGCAAATCGACTTTAGACATAGAAAATACATTTTACATTTAAATAATTTTAGTTGCTAGATTTTGTCCAGTTTCCAGTGTAAATTCTAAGAGTGTTTTATAAATTTTATTTATTTCCTTATTTATTTTGCAATATAATGATTATTTTAATATCTAAATTTTTTAAATGTAAGTCATGCATAAAATTACCTTAAAACCATCTAATTTTAAGGATTTTATTTCTCAAATTATTAATGCTCTTGTGCAAATTATAATTTAAATGCACTTTAAAAATTTTACGATTATCAGAAAAGGAATCGTGTCCCGATCCTGGTGTCTCAGCGGATGGTGAAAGGATTGCAAATTCCTTCTTTGTTGGCAGCGTTCTGGAATACTCCTGCAATGATGAGTTTGAGATTGTTGGAAAAGACAGAATCGAATGTTTACCGGGTGGCAGATGGAGTTCTCCAAGACCCCTCTGTCGACGTAAATATTTTTTATTCTAATATTTTATAATTACGTATTTTAATCATATATAAAAATGAAGATTCTGTTAATTTTCTAGTATAAAAATCCCCGAAAGAATAATTCTCTTAATTACTTTGCCGCTAACACGCAAATACACTTAAAAAAGTACCATGAATCGAAAGTACCGTGAATCACCAATGATATTGATATTTTGTAATTTACATAATTAATATTTATTATTTTTATAATTCGGTAATTTTAAAAAAGTCGTATTTTTAAAATTTAATTTGTTAGGAAATATTCGACTGATTTTGCTCAAATATTGTAATCTGCAGAGTAAAATTTCATTATTTAAAATGATGCAAAAATTTGTATTACCTTACAATTCAAAATTTTTTGACTGTTATTAAATAAAAGAATTTAAAAAAAATATTTACTAAGAGTTATTTTTTGCATTGAATTATATTTAATTATCTATCTATTAAATTAATATTGAGGGGTTCAAATTTTCGATTGCTCTACTGATAAAAACTATTGTGACCATATTTCCCAGATTGCGGCTACCCCCTATATCTTAAATGTCCGTCCAAATCCGTCAAAAAAAGTATACTTATCCAGAGAAAGTAAGTTTTTGCGTCTGATTTCGTAATTTATTTCGATGATTTCGTCTGCATTAATTAATTAGCATATTTGAGGCCATCCCTTCGAATTATTTAGAGTGAGCCTTAGAATGTAAAGATTCGATCATTAGATAAGAAGTTATTCATAGTCCGTTTTTATCCTCACACTGAACACTTAAAAAATACCCTGAATCGAAAGTACCGTGAAACGCCAATCATGTTGATATTCTGTAATTAACATAATCTTTTACTCTACGATTGGGAAATTTTTAAAAAAAATTTTTGACATCTCCTCAATTATGAAAACTTCACCATGCGCTTATAATTTTGAAATATCATACTGTTTAACTTGTACTATCCAAACCTCACCAAAAAATCCCAATTGATGGTTGATGTCCATCAATAATTATATCCCCTATTTAGGAAATAAATTTAGAATGTATATTTTTTATTTTACATTATCATTCCTTAACTGTAGAAACAATACGTATGGTACCGATGATGTTTGAAACCAGGCATTCTATATATTCTGACAAAATATAAGATGAGCAAAAATGTCATACGCTGCCTATCATTCATCATTTTCTTTATAAGAAAGGTACAAAATTTTAGTGATCAGCATATATAATTAAAAACCAGGCAGGAGTGTATGAACAATTGCCTGATATTAAGTTAATTCTTTTTCTAAAGGGCAATAGTCCGGTATTTCGTACACCGATGTTTTTAAAGAGCTATTTCCCAAGCATTCTATTCAATGATATTTCTTTTTTAAAGTAAAGAGAGAGATATTTCCCGGTATAAGACTTGCCGTTGTATGTAAGTAGAAGAGTTATTGTCCAGTTGTCCAATCACCAACGTTTTGTTA
This sequence comes from Parasteatoda tepidariorum, assembly GCF_043381705.1. Taxonomy (NCBI): domain Eukaryota; kingdom Metazoa; phylum Arthropoda; class Arachnida; order Araneae; family Theridiidae; genus Parasteatoda; species Parasteatoda tepidariorum. Next base: position 48,723,314 of record NC_092205.1, on the reverse strand, counting down.
TTTTAATTTTAAGGGTTAGGGTTCATAACTAATGTTTTCCTAATCAGATATTATTAATATTAACCAATTAAGCCGGTTAAATTGAAGCTTATGTTTCATAAGAAATCGAATTATCAAACAAAGAAGATGTTATTACAATTTGTTTGTCAACTTAACTATAATAATAATAAAAAAAGAAAGAAAGAAAAATAGAGAAAATAATAATGAGCCTTCTTCTCAGTATTTATATTCTCTAAACCAAAGAATATTACAACTTTTAAATTCCAAAATATCTTATCATAACCTGATTTAATACTTTGCCAAAAGAATATTCCAGGTATTAAATATAATGCTTAGATAAAGTACAATAATAATTTCAATTTTTCATAGTTTATTTAAAAACGTCAGACATTTTATAGAATGCCGGCGTTTCATACATTTCCGGTAATATATACATATAATTACATATTATTATTATTTATCATATATAGTGTGTAACTTTTCTAACCGTGTCTGTTGAATAATTATGATAGGAAGTATTATTAAATTTTCAGCTTTGAGTGATTATTGCGAATTGCCACCTGGTATTCCACATGGCGTACCTAAAGGTGAAAAAGAAGGCGATTACTATCGACCATATGACGAAATTGAGATAATATGTGAACTTGGCTATTCTTACAAGGGTGTATCACAGTTCATAATGTGCGAAGAAGAGGGACAATGGGAGGAAGAATTCGGAGAATGTACAGGTAAATATTAAAAAAAATCAACAATAAAAGAAATGTCTCAATATTTTAAATTAGTTCTTAGATCAAATCTTAAAAAATTTACCTTTATGCATAATGTTTTGTTTAATGCTGAAGTATATAAGTAATTTTAATTCATCTCATAATTATAGTATGTAAGAAAAGAAACTTTCAAAATTAATCGTAAAATTTAGTTTTTTTAATTTTATTTATTGAAAAACATGAGTAAACAAAGAAAACGATAATGGGATCAGGAGGTTATTGCATTGTCTCTTAGTTCATGAACTGTTGTTATAAACGGTTTTTTTTATCGATTTTAATTTTATCTAAGATAAATTTTGAAGCTAATGAATCTCCAAAGTTCAGTTCTGCATTTTCTTAAAGCTCTTTTTTACAAACACATGGAATGCTAAAACTCGTTTATGGAATACCCTATTTTACCATTAAAACAGATTTCAACATTTCGCTTCCATTTTTTTATTTTTTTTTATTAAAAGAAAGTAAGACTTTTCATTGAAAGGGCATAAAATAAATTTATTTTAATGAAACAAAATACCAAGTGGCTATTTTTTATAATTTACACTTTCTTTTCTCAGAATTAATTAAGAATGTTAATTTTTTGTCTCCATGAACGAAAATAGTGACACTGCTCCAACTAGGAATATAGAAATTCTAACTTCGAAACATTTTATGAAATGAATCAAACTAAAATCAAGTGAGTTAATTTTTAAATTAAAGAACTTAATGAACAGAACATATCACTAAACTGCATATGTCTAACTGAGAATAATAGTAAAATTTTCACACACAAAAAACTTATTTTGCCTTATAAAATATAAATTAAACAACAACAAAAATCAATATTTTTCAAATGAAGATAAGGTATGCTTTGGGCTACGTTTTGAATAAAGAACAAATAATCGCAAAAAATGATTAGACTACAGTTTCAATTCTATAAACAAAAACCAGCCTCGGTATCGAAACCCAAAACTACAGAAGAATGTACGTGACAAACAAGTTGCAGTCAGAGGGAAAAAAGTAATTTAACCAAAAGAGGGAGAGGAACAAACTTAAACAAAATAATAAAAGGAAATAAGAACCGCAACTATGGTATGTTCATCATATTATTTGTGCTTTATTCTCGTTTCTGAAATTTATTCAGTTATAGACTTTAAATTAAATAATAATTTTGATAAAAAGATTTCAACAATACAAATGATGTTTACATAAGACAAAATAACTCACAAGTAGGGTCCGTATAAACCTTATATTACCGCAATACTTACATCAAATACCTATATTTATAAGTATATTAGGTACCTGCTACTGCAATAACAGCAGTACCTATTACCAAAATTATACAAATTGAAGCAACATTGATTCTAATAATACTTTAGCATTTTTTTACAGCCTTCCCTAAACAGTGCAACATCGAGTTAAATTTCTATTAAAACTATTATCCCTTATAAACTACGCTTAAAATTAATAAATCTTTGCTTCATGAATATACTTAGTGAAAAATAAGTTGTGTATTTTTCTAGAGGTGTATTGTGATTTCCCCCCACCATTGGAAAACGGAAAGATCCCAGAAATCGAGACAATCAATGCTACAACTTTGCCATTCAATTTTGAAGTAACATACATTTGTGACAAAGGATATCGACTCATTGGTGACAGTTGGAGATTTTGTGATGCGAGAGGATGGTCCGGAAGTGAACCCCACTGTGAAGGTACAGTTAACAAGATTTATTTTCAAAAATTGTAAATAATTCCAAATAAAGATCCATCATAAAGTGTTGCCAATACTTTTAAAATACTTAATTGAACAAAAATAATGTTTTGAAAAGTAAAAATTAATTTTAAGAACCAGAAAATTGAACAAGAGTCTAAAATTAATACATTTTCAGCGAAATGTGCCTAAACGAACCATTTCAATACGTTTTTCATTAACACTGTGACGTATTTTTCTCACTAATTTTATTTACTTATTTATTCATTCATTTTTTTGCTCTTTCCGATGGTTTTGAAGACATCAATACAATAATCTATATTAGAATACTAGTCTAAGTACTAAATTATAATTCAAATACTAAATAATATTTAAAATACTAAAATATAGACATCTATATTAAAATACTAGTAACTCAATTGGAGTAAACACTTTCAGTTGAGAAAATTTAAAACTAGGCTATTTTTTTTAACTTGTAATGGTTATAGTCAGAATCAACTTCTTGAAGATGCATAATTTTTTTCATTTGAAATTAATTATATGCTTTCGTGATATAACATTTAAAAAAATTTCTATGTTTGCCCTAAAATGGGTAAGGAGATACCGCCGGCTAAAGACAGCTCGTCTATGTACTTCATGCTAATTCTACACACACAAAAAAAAATTACATTTAGGTATTAAAGCTTTCTTTCACACAATAGAAACTATAGAAGAAATAATTAAGTTTTTAATGAGAAAATTTACAATTTCCATTGAAAAGTAAATTTTCGAATGGAAATAACACTATTTTCTACAGAAAAATATCTATTAACGCATTATTCTAGACAAAAACTTTTTTTTCTCTGCTTAATCAAATAAGGTTGAAAAGAGTTTACGTCTGCTCTATTAAATATCGTAACTTGAAGAAATGGGGAAAGAACTTTAAATACGCGTTAAAAGCGTATGGTATACCATCAATAATGAAATAACCAACAGTCAAATAATCAATAATAAAGTAACAATATAAATTTTCAAATTGTATTTTACAGTAATTGTATTGTATTTTACATACCCTGAATAACTTTTGACATACTGATCTGATTTTTACGTACAACAAGTATTTAATCTTAAGTGTTCGAAAGAGTAATCTTGAGTGCAATAATTAATCAGTGCAGACTAAACTTTATTCTACGTAATCAAACAGCAAAACGTATTTTCTCTAAATAAATGTACCTTTTCGTTTCGACGGATTTTGATTCTTGATCCTCAAAACAGGTTGGATAGCCGCAATTTGGAAGATACAATCACCATAGTTGAGGCGGGAGAGCAAGCGAGGGTTTGGTTCCATTAATGTTAATTTCACTTTTTGCTATATCTGGAGTACTTTTTAAACCAGTGTTTCCCAAACTTAGGACTTTTGTGTACACTTTCTAAATTTTTCGTAACGCTGTGAGACACTATTAAAAAAATAAATATGTTTTTCACTATCAAAAAATTGCACAAAAGTAAAAAATCACAACTGGCTGTTGACACCACTAATTATTAACTGCTAACTCAGAAAAAAAAAATAGCCAATAGAAAAATATGTAATCGTAAATTTTCATGGCTAGCTTTGTTTTTTAAAAAAAAATGTTTCAAATTTTCGGTTGTTGCAAGATATTTCGCATAAGAACGCGTACCCCAAGCTTAACTGTTCCCGTATCCCTGGGGGTACGCGTACCACACTTTGGGAAACACTGTTTTAAACGAATCGGAAAATTTTTCAACGCAAGTATGAAATTCATTCGTCTGAAGATAATTTCATTAAAAAAAAATTTCTTAATAATTATTTATATCATTATTTTATTTAATAATAGTGGAAAATTGCTGAATTGGAATTTTTTAATGTAAATAAATTTTACATCATCTTAAAGTACGTAGTTTTAAATAACAAAAAACAAAATTTGAAAGGTATCTTCTCGAAATTCTTCGAAAAAGGTAATTCTCGAAATATCAAAAAAATTAAATATTAAAAACTTGATTTCTCAAGAATTATCATTTAATTAATCTCAAGAATCATTATTAATTAATCTCAAGAATAATTAATCTCAAGAATCATTTAATTAATTATTAGAAATTTAACGATATCGAAAAAATAATGAGACACTTTATTGATTTTTAGTCATCCACTGTCCCGATCCTGGTGTACCAAAACAGGGTACCCGAATTCTGGATGGTTTGAAAATAGGAGACAAAGTGATATTCAAATGCTTTACTGGATACGACTTGATTGGATCATTCGAGAGATACTGTATGCCGAATGGCCAGTGGAGTGGTGAACTTGCAAGATGTGATAATGAAAGTAAATGATGCTCAATATTCCACTACAATCTCTCTTTGTTCAGGTGCATTTTCTAAGGCTGGCAAATATTATGCAACAAAAAGTAAATTAATGCTTTAATGAATTGAATTAATATCCTTATCACCCTTTAAGATCGGATTGTACGAAAACTATTTCATCGTGATAGAAAACCAAGTTCTCTTTTGCACCCACATGCAGCACATAAAGCCATCGTTATTTCGTTCCAAACGGAAGTGTTTTTGACACGCGCCAAGTGTTTAAAAAAACCTGTGTTTATTTATTTGGGGGGGGGGGGACTGGAAGGTACAGTAAATGTTATTTTTTCTTAGGTCATTCTAAATACATTATTTCATATTGATAGACACGAGTTATTTTTGCCTACTGTAAGTTATTGATTTTTAAATCCTTATTAGGATTTAAATCAAGCAACTGTTATTCTTTTAATAGACGAAAATATCAAATTAGTTTCAACTTTTAATTCTTTAGCACTTTCCATCCATTGATTAAATGTTCAATACACAAGGTCGTTTTAGCGCTTAGTCTTAAACAAATAGGCCTTCTTTTCAAATTAAAGGCTATCCAGAAAATAATGGAAGATAAGTAATGTTATAATCTATATTAACTTCAATTTGAAAAATGTATTAGTTGGGGACATTTTTATGTATTTTTGAAGCAAATATACTGTCGAAACAAATAAATACTTAATGCAGATTCTCTGAACAGGCAATAAAAATGTCTGTGTTAAATTTCGGCAGGGTGACGTAACAGACAGAAATTAGTTCAGAATAGATGTGCAATTTCAATCTTAATTCCCATCAATGGAGAATAAGATTGTTAATTTTAAAGAGGTAGAATGATTTATTTCAATCTTTTGAATTATACTTTTAGAAACACTCTGTTCTGAAAAAAATGCTTAGAAAGTTATTTTATTCCTCTTAGAAAATTTAAATTTTAAAGAATGAAATTTATAGGTGAGTAAATTTCAAAACAAAACCACCATTTTACAGCCCAGATAAATTTTATTATAACTAACAGATATTTTATTCTAAGTAAATACTAGAATTTTTATCCTTTTCATTATTTGCAGTTTAATTAAACTAAGTTCTCTAAAAAGTTTTAGTAAATATATGGAATTTAAATTTGTAATGTATTTTTCTTTGTTTCTACCATTTACCAATATATTTCGAAATTCACATCTTTCCCAATCTGGTAAAAACCAGCAAAATTCTCACCACCAAACGAACATCTTTTGTTTAGATGTTATTTTATTTTGAGTTGCAAAACCTCTTTCATTTGTAACTGTGCAGTTATTGGCAGCGTTAGAGTAATGTCCTGAATTCAGAATCCATGAAATATGTACACACACACAATTGTCACCCTCTCTACATTCACTGATATTACTCACTGACTTATTTTCGACGGGAATATTTTTCTGCTCAAATGTTTTACTAAAAAAATTTTAATAGAAAGAAATATATAGCGATTTCTCTCTTCAAAGCTGAAAATTAATAAAAGTGGATACTCATGATTGTGACCACTATATTATATCGCAAGTTAAGAAAAAACCATTATCCTATGGAGAGAGTCTGTTTGCATCCAAGTGCACGCCAAATGGATGCCACCTCCCAGCGCGAACGTATTTCAACATAGCTAAGTCTTGAAACGAGTTGCACAGCCTCCTTTTTACTTGCTTCCTTATAAACAACAATAATCAATTAACAAGTAAGAAGAATTAATAAAAATGATATCTAAAAATCGTAGCAAATATGCGTTTTTCTGTTCGCATTTAAAGAAACTGATGAAAGAATAATAAAAATAGTTTTTTTGCAAACGACTTTCTTCAACAGCCATACAAATCTTTTATCCTACATTTTTTTAGCATGTCAGCATAATAAGCGCCATTTTTAGTGATCCAATCAAATGCAATGCTCTTGCAACGTCATATAGTTGTTCCTTTTCAAGAGCGAGTGTTCTTCGTTATACAAATATGTCGTCAAGTTTAGAATTCCAGTAAGACTACGAAACTATAACATTTGTTTAATAATTTCCACGATATATATCGTAAAAGAGAGCATGAATTAAATTTATGACTGACGTGTTTAACTTTTAAAAGCTCTTATATTGTTTTGAAAGCATATTTGCATAATTTGATAACGGAACTGTTTGCAGTCGTGGATGATTGCGCAAATCCTATATTGCAATGGTCTTTTCTTAACTTACAAAGGAGTACAGATCTTAATTTTTCATTCTTATCTCTAAAAGTCAAACAACTTAATCTCTACTAAAATATTAGAATAATAAAACGCAGTTTAGCATATAGAATTAAAATTCCATGTCATTAATCTAGTTATTCAAATAATATTTGCAATTTACTATATGTATTGAATCAAACATTTCTGAGAAGTTATTTTGCAGTATCAAGTAATAATAGACAATAACCGTTTCTTAAATGAATGTTTTTAATAAAGTTGTCGTGCTACTCTCCGACAAAGACAAGCAAAAAGTATTGTCTTCATACGGATTTTTCACAAATACTTATAAGACATTTTTTTATGCATTCACATTCGGTGCAAAGATATTTCAAGCATAGAGACATGTTTACAATTTTTTTTAATTCAAATATTCCCTATTTCTTTCTCTCTGCTTTTTCTGACATATTTTAAACTAGTATAACTATTATTCCCATCTTAGACAACTACTGTCCGGATCCTGGAATACCTATTAATGGAATGAAGAACAGTACTAATTATGACATGGGTGAAAGAATATGTTTTAGTTGTCAGTCAGGATATACTTTGTTAGGTACAGAAGTCAGAGAATGCTTGCCTCATAGGATTTGGTCTGGTAATGAAGCAAAATGTGTAGGTAAGTCTCTAAATATGCATGATTTTAAATGGTTAAAGAAAAAATATATGTATTCTATACTCATTATTACAACTATTCACTACTTTCTTCATGTTATAAAAACGCTATGTTAGTACAGACTATATTGTTTACAGTAAATAAGAACATTAGATGGGATCATTTATTTCATTAGTGAAATTAGTTCCAGCAAAATCTTACTTTAAGCACTTGATATGATATTAAAACATTGTCATCTAAAGGTAAGATTAATAATTTAATTGCGAAAAGGCTTTAAAAGTAAAGAAAAATACAAGCTAAAAAAGATGGGTTTTTTTTAAATCGAATTATGCAAATGTGAAAATAAAATGAGTCCTCAAAAAATTTAGAGAAATGTTACAAAAAAGGGAGAAAAAAAAACATTTATCCAGACATAACTACAACTATAAAATTCCTTATTATTAATCCTATTATAATCCTAAATCCTATTATTACAAACTTATAAAAAATGTCGTCATGATCATCATCATCATCAGTAGCTCGACAGTCCTCGGTGGACCCTAGCTTTCTCAAGAAGACTGCACCAGTCCTTTCTTCTGCTCGCCACGGCTTTCCAGTCTCTGACCTTGATTGTGGTAAAGTCCCTTTGGAGGCAATCCGCCCATCTCAGTCGGGGTCTGCCTCTCTTTCTAGCTCCAGTTGGCCTTGCCAAAAAGATTCTTTTAGTTGTTCTGTCATCATTCATTCTTACAATGTGTCCGGCCCATTTCATGCGCTGGATCTTATGGTACTTCAGAATGTCCGGTTCTCTGAATATCCTGTAGAGTTCAGGGTTAGTTCTCCTTCTCCACACTCCCTTGTCACACGCACCACCAAAAATGGACCGGAGTATCTTCCTCTCGAAAGCAGCGATGGTCCTCTCATCAGCTTGGGGCAAGGTCGAGGTTTCAGATGCGTAAGTGAGAACTGATCTTATTAGGCTTTTATATATTAGCAACTTGGTGTCTCTTTTAATGTTGTCAGATTTAAGGAATTTTCTTATGCCATAAAAGCACTTGTTGGCTGCAGTTACTCTCTTCCTTACTTCTGTGGAAATTGAGTTTTCGGAGTTGATTTCAGAGCCAAGGTAGGTGAAAGAGCTCACCTTTCCAAATTTATACTCTACAATCTCGATGTGCGTGGAGGTATCGGTATAGTTGATACATTGCATATGCTTTGTCTTACTCTGATTAATTGAGAGGTGCATTTTTTTGGCCTCTCTTTCCAGGTCCAGGAATGCCTGCTTTAGGTCTTTAGGGGTTCTTGCTATGATATCAATATCATCAGCATAGGCCATAATTTGAACAGATTTTGAGAAAATAGTTCCTCTAGTGTTAATTCCTGATGATCATCATTGAACTTTAAACAGAATGGATGACAAAGCAGAAACGATAATCTGCCAAACAAAACGTGAAAGCTGAAAAGTTAAAGTATTAAAACCACTTTATAGCATGCAATAATTTCAATTCGAATACATTTTTAGAATCCTCGTAAAAATGAAGTAATGCAATACTTTAGAGATTTGCAAATTAATATTTATGTGAGAAATTTTTTTCCTTCCAATTCTGACCACTTTAAAATGTAGTGTTTATGTCATTATAAGAGATCAAAATTGGGGATTGTTGACTTTCACCGGTGAATGTCTACACGCTTTTGTTATGTGTCAGAAATATATGCTACGTTTGATTTGATATTAATTTATTCATCAATATTTAAATATTTATTCGATATTTTAATATTCGATTAGAATAGATTAGAAAAAAAAATCAGTGACGAGAATACCGGAGAGGTGAGGATAATAACCGGTATTCACCTACCTAATGTTTTTAAGATTAAAAATTTTTGCTCAGGGATCCCTACGCCTACACTGATGCTTTTTTCAAAAAGTTAAGAGCTATTAACCCGGCATTGTAAATGCTGATATTCACTGGTGAAAGTCGACATTCTTAAGATTTCGTTCTTTATCCCTTTAACGTAGATGTGACACTAGTGTCCCAGAGTTTTTTTCTGACGCTCTAATAACAAGTAAAAATATATTTTGATATTTTTTAATAATAAAAAACAGTCTAATAGTTACTTTAAAATTTGTTAGATTATCGTAATTATATTTCCACTAAAATGTTAACTCCCAAAAAAGTAGTTTGAGAAATTGCTTTTTCGTACATGTTCAAACATTTATCAATAGTTGATTTTGTTAATTAAGGAAATTTCAATAATGAATAACTGTTTCAGATAGATCGAAATAACTCCAAATAAGTGCAAATTTAAAAAATCATTGTTTGAGAGTGAGCCGTGTTTGGAAGATTAAGACCTTTAACGCTAGAAAAAGACACCGGTGTTTCATGCTGTATTTCATAACCATAAATTATTAAAATGATAAATACAATATTTTTTGCTTATTAACGTAGAAAAAAAAATTCTGTAATAATATATTTGCGTTTATTAGGACCTTATGATTTCGACAACACTGCGAGAGTGAGTGACATTTTGATGACAGCTATTGCAGAGAAGGAAGAAGAACAAAAGCGAAAAACGAAAGAATATCGAAAAGTATTGTATTCTTCGTGGCACAATGGAACTGTACTACCACTCGGAAGAGTATTGGACCTCAATTTCCCTGGAAGGATAATTCTGTACTTTGCTTTTGATGTTTCCGGCAGTGTAGGTCAACATAATTTTCAAAAAAGTATTGAATTTGCAAAAGCAATCGTTAAAAGGGTAAGTTTCTACAGAAAACGTTCTTTTAGTTATTTCTGCCATCATCAAGATTCGAACCAAAGTTACGAGCAAAGGAAGAGAGCATTCTATCTACTAAGCAATATGATTCCACTTAAGTAACTTAGCATATCAGTCCACTTAAATTTCAGTACAAGTTCAATGCCCTGAATCGCTAGAAGCAGAAATAATTAAAATTAAAAAGTTTTCACTCGTGTTAGAAAAGTTGCAAAAGTGGAAATAAATTTATGTGTACAACTATACTTCGCAAAAAAAAAAAATTACACTGGAGTACCAACTAAAATACTGACGATATACATAGTATAAAACTATGGTTTAATACAGGGCTCGAAAAACCGCCCGTCCTCGGCGATCAAAAATTCCCCGCGGACAACAAATTTCTCGAATCCAGCGTCCGCGCGAACGGTCATTTTCCCGTTAATGTTCGTGATTCATTTTAAATTTTTGTTATCTAACAAGAGTCTAGCGCCTCACTTTTAAAATGACCCTCTAATCTCGAAATACAGCAACATGCTGCGCATGGTGGAATTGCTGTTTTCTCTGTCTGGGAGTACTGTAGCGGTTGAAAGGGGCTTTTCAGCAATGAACTTATAAAAAAACACATTACTTAGTGGTCTTAAACAAGAAGCGTTAAACGCATTTATGAACATCTACCTAAATGGAAAACCTCTTTCAGATTTCTGTGCAGAAACCTCTATAAATCTTTGGCTTGATTGTGGAACTGGCAAACGTCATATTTGATTCATTTAAAAAACGCAGTACCATCGGATAAATTGACATGATATTTGACAGATAACTTAACCTTTGTTATTTAAATTATTTCATCAAAAAAATAAATTATTTCATGATAGAAATACTAGGTTTTACTATTAGTAACCTTGTATTTCTCTTATTACTGTATAACGTAATCCTAGTATTTGTAATCCTAGTAACTACTAATTCATTGTGCAATTTATATAAATGTTTGTAATAAATAAGAGAAAATTATATTTTTATTTATTTAGAAGCGACGGGTTAGTTTCAAAGGAGGACGGGTACATTGTTGGACAAGCCGTCCTCGGGGACGGGTAAAATTTCTGAGTTTTTTCGAGCCCTGGTTTAATATCTCTCCCAATTTGATGTTGAACGATCCAAACAATTGTGTAAAGGAACACTTTATTTCAAGTAAACGTTAATGTTTTCATGTTCAATTTAAGGGGCGTATTTAAATTTAAACAACCTAAAGCGGAAAAAGATTACACCAAACTCATGCGCATTCACACAATAAATGAGTTATTTTCATTTTAGAAAACATCAACGTTTGCACTTATTTGGTTATTGCTAGTAGTTTGTTTACATCGAGTAAAAATTGGCATGAGTTTGTTGTTGTTTTTTAGCCGCTATATAAAATCCACTGAAACAAATGTTTAACGTTAAAATATTTATGTTTTTAGTTGTAGATAATTAAGGATAGGATTTAATGATAATTATATTTTAATTTTCAAATATCTGTACCTGTAATGAATAATTTTAAAATATTTTAATTTCCATCCGCTTAGGTTTTGGTGACCCTAGTTTGAATTCATATTATTATTCTCTTTGTGCTGTATTTATGCTTGATTAAAAAAAATTCAATTATTTTAAGAAATTTTGCAGATATACATCCTCTATTTATAATATTTTGCTTTGTATTATATCATAAAAATAACTTCATAGTTCATAGCTTTCAGGTGTATTATATCTTACTGTAATTATAAATTTTAGAGTTACTGAGCATCAAGTTCTGTCAGAAAACATTCTAAGTGTTTCACTATTTAAAAAATTATCCTCCTTTCTTGGTATAGTGAAACATCTAGGACCAAGAGTTATATGTTATGTTTTCTTGTATGTGGTGTTTCCACTTTATTTGCAACCATTTTTGGTGTAAAAATACGCGAAAATTTTTTACAGAGTATAATCATTAATATTAAGTGAAATAGTATGATATATGATATCAAATACATATGAGAGTGCATGCGCAGTTTCTTCAGAACATGCGTACATGAAACACACGTAAACATGTTCTGAAGTAATTACAATCGCCCACGACATAGGTACTACAGAACTGTGAAATTAAAGCTACTTTATAACATGTATAAATAAATGGATAAGAGCATTGAAAATAACTGGAAAAAAAATTCCGTCACCATTACCACGATTAAAGAGATTAAGCCCCAGAAAATATAGCATATGGCAAATATATATAGTCTCATGTCACACGAAAGAGAAACTTATTATGAATATTAATCTATATTTAAATATCTAATTAAAATCTATTTAAGTAATCTATTATTTTAACAATTTATTGTTTGTTTGTTTTCTTAATGAAAAATTGCAGCTTCAACGATATTTTATGAACATCCTGTACATTTATGTTTCAGATAGGCATTTCAGAAATCGGTGCTAGAGCAGGTGCTTTAACCTTCAGCTCAAAAGCTGAAACCCAATTCCTTCCACTTGAATACAAAACTACTGAACAAGTTTTAGATGCTTTAGACAAAGTTGATTATACAGGTAATTAAACAATGCCTGTTTTTAATATTATCAATAAAAAAACGCATTTGTATGATAAATAAGAAACTGGTATAAAGATAGCTAAAAAGGGCCCTCGCTAAGCATTCGCCACCTAGCCAAATGCGATAAAATCGTAATTTCAACAACAACAACAAAATTTTTTATTTAAGCGAAAATATTGGGGGATGATTTTTTCTACAATTTTTCCGAACAAATCCTGTATTTTCACTCTATTAGTTATATCCGTTAGATACATCGCATAACCAATTAGAATTAAGTCCCGATAATGTAAGTAACAAGAGAGATTATGTAAGCATGACACAAACTACCGTAAAATACAGATTACCGGGTCACGGGATATCACGTGACAAATTTTTTTCCAGTTTGTGTCAATAAAACTGATTATGAGGTAGCAAGATGCATATTATCATCCATATATTTTAGCAGATAATATATTTGATCGTGACAATTAACAATAACATATACAATAACGTGGCAATAACAAAGTTGTCTTATAAAAGGTTTTGCCTTATAAAACTGCTCTAGTCTAAGAAGCTATCAAAAATTAACCCAACTTTTTCTCATATCTTTTCCTCGATAATAAAACATCTACATTTTTCATCCTCTGTCCCATTCATTGTCTTTTTTACTTTTCCCCAACTGCAAAATAGCTTTTGATTTGAAGTTTTCTATGTTAAAATATCAATCATAAGAAATTGTTAAGATTTGCCTTTGGCTAAGAATTTTGAAATTTGGTTAATACTTCTGATATTTGGCTAATTTACTGGCTAATAATTGGAAATCTTTAACACAGGCCCTGAATAATATAAATATAAACATTACTGAGCGCATTTAAATTGCTCTTTATATATATGGGCAATAATATTTCTAGATTATAATTCATAATTCATATTTTCAGTCATGAAAATTTAGAGAATAACAAGGTCATACGCTTCATAATACTCCTATTCACACATTATAGAATGTTCTTCAGGTATTTCGTGCAATAAAGTGTACAAAAACAACAGTACACTTACGAATCATAAAATCAAGAATCTAAGAGCAAAGTCTCAAGTCGACTATCACATTATCATTTTAAAGTAATTCTAAAAGGTAAATTAAATCAACTATTAACGATACAATTTGTAACTCACAATTATCCATTAGGGTATGATTAAGGTAATTTTGTAACAGCTTATTATCATTTTAATAATGGTAACAGTTAATTGAGTAATGGAAATTTAGAAATCTAATCAAGCAAACTTTCTGAGTAAAGTAGTACTTATAAAAACAAGATAATCTTGGTAATTAAATATTTTGAAAGAATTGTAACAATTTTGCAATTCTTTAAAAAAAATCGAAATTTAAGAGAAAAACTATTAATCTATAAAACGAATTCCAATTCCTTTTTCATTCATTATTATACAATAGAAAAAAACTTTATTTTAAAAAAATGACATTTTCAGAAAAACGGAAACTTTCTTCTGAAAGGACCCAACCCCTTTTGAATCTCTCTTCAGTACGTTCCTATAATTGAGACATCACAATCAACTCACAGAACAACATTGAAATAATCCATGATCTCCAAACTGTTCAAATCCTTAAATAAAATTGCTTAAATTTTACCACCATCAAAAACTCAAGACTAAATTTCGACTAATGACAAATGTCCTAACTGTTCTCCAAAATCTTTTGCGGCACTCATTTTGTATGCAATTCAATATTTGGAACTCTTCAAGCTGTGTCGGTATCTTGTTGCGAATACGAGATATATTTTCAGTGCGTTTCTAATGATTGTTTTAATTCTCCAGGTGGAGGGACATCAGCAAGTTCCGCTTTAGCTCTTATCAGGGAAGAACTCATACCCCTAACCCAAGCTGTGCTTTCAAAAAGAGGACAGAAATCAGTTATATTTATCCTAACAGACGGTAAGCAAATTACATTGTGTTATAATCAATAACTTTTCACCAGAATCTGTTAGGTTTGCTACACGGGGAAAAAATAATTTGCTTATCAATGATTAGCTGAATGTAAAGCAAACAAGAATGCTGAAAGTAGGCTTAGGTAAGAGTGTTATTAGTATTAAAAAAATACCTCAATTAAGCACACAAATATCACGTTTTTAGCATCAAAGATTTAATTATTGTAACAGCGTTATCTTATGTTAAAACATTTTTGTAGGGTTATTGATATTTTTCAACCAGAATTATACTTACTAGAAACAATTAAATCAATGAAATTGTACTGCATAACATAAGAAAATTCTTATATGATTTTTATATCAAGCTAATGTTAAGTAAAAAGTATAACTATTACACAGTCTCTCTCTATACTCAAAAATAAAAATAGAAATATTTTTTTCGAAATTGCATTACGTCTTATTTCACGATTCCAGCAACTGTTCCGTGAGATGCTCCAATACTTACTCTATAATTTTAGGCCTCCATATATTATGCGTATCCAAAATATACAACTCTATGATCACTATCTTAATTTATATCTAAAATTGCGAAGCCGACTTCCATGATGTGGTATTTCAATCAATTAAGCTCATAAGAAGTTTTTAATGTTAGTCTAATTTAGAATCTGTCGCTTTAACAACCGAAAAAAAAGAAGCAAATACGGCCTAAGATTAAGCGCATTCAAAATAATCATCTCTATAACCCCTTATCTTAATTCACAGGTGTCTGAAGTTGCGCCAACTCCTATGAAATAGTATTTTAATCAATTAAGTACATAATATGTTTTAATATTAGTTTAATTTAGAATATGTCACTCAAGCAAACCTTTTTTTTTTTTTTTAAAGGCAAAGCTAATATGGGTGGTGATCCACAACAAGAAGCAGAGTTACTGAAAAGAGCAGGTGTCGAGATCTACTGCATCGGCATCACTAGTACAGTTCTACAAGACTCCTTGTATAAAATAGCGTCAGAAAATGAAGCTGGCTCTAAAGAGGAGTATGTTTTCATTCTACAGAATTACGCTACAATGGATTGGTTAATTCAACGTATCACAAACGGAACTATAGGTAAATAAAAAAAAGAAGTATCATCGAATCATTACTAAAATTATTATAAAATAATCATTGATTTTGCCTTATTTCTTTAAATATTTCATTTAATAGTGTGATTGCGTTGACGTAATAAACAGTATTTTTACGCTACACAAATATCATTATGTTAATAATGTTGTATATAATGTTATGTGATGCTGTGTTGCAGAGAAGTGTTAGTCCAATAATCTGTGTGTGCAGAGAGTTTTTAGTTTTAGATAACTCTGTAAGTACAGTATGCGTTGATTGTTTTCCCTTCACATTCGAATCAGAATTTCATATCAAAAATTTTTTCTGAACCTGCAATCACGAAAGATAGTTATAAAATCTTTTATCTTTTAACCCCACTACCGAGATAATTCAATGTCATACATAGTTAATTCAACATCATACATAGTTAATTCAACATCATACATAGTTAATTCAACATCATTTCGTCGATTGTTTATAATCTACAAAAATGAGAGGACATAACTTTAAAATAATTAACTGAGATATCAGCTCAAAATTTCGTATTTTCACTCAATGAACTTAACCAACTGTGGAAAAAAAATGATGAAAGATTTCCTTTCCCTTTAAGTGTTTAAGTATAAAATAAATAAATAAATAAAAACTAAAACTAAAATTAATTGACAAGAAAAAAAGTGTAGATCTTTCGGGAAAGTACAGTACAGTTTAAAATCCAGCAAAAAAAATATCTCTCTTCTGTTTCTCTTTTTTTTATGTTGCACTTAATTTGCAAAACCTTTTGACTTCGTTACCTTGAAAACGTAAAATCGTTTGAATTTGTCGCAAAAGAACCGCTTCCAGATTCTTTACCGTTAAATTGCACGTTCAGCTCGTTTGATTGAAATACATATTGTTTTCAATTGCCCCATAGATTATTCTCAGTGCGGAGTAGGATTGGAGAAGCTTGGTAAGCAAACTGGCAGAGGAAGAATTGTTGGAGGTCGCCGAGCTCCAGAACCTTGGCCATGGATGGCAGCTCTCTATTTTACAGAACAAGGTTTCCAATCAGAGGTATACTTTTTATTACATAAATTTAAACTGTTAAACCAGTACTAGGTGACTAAGTATCTACTCATATTTGGATTTTTTGCGGGTAAATAGCAAACTTCCTATTACGAATGCAAAGTGCCATAAATAGGATATATTTTTGTGTAAAGTTAGTTCTTAATATATTAAAATACTTTGTCTTCTAAGAATTAAAAAACGAAGGCAAAGCAATTTACCGCCTAAGGAGCAAGAGAAGAACAAAAAAGCTTTGGATAAATATGTGTTATGAAAATCCAAAACAAATTCAATACTGTGATTGGAAGGGGACTACTATGGAAGATGTCAAGTGCAAGCAAATTATATAAGTGATTGAAAAAAGTGCCAGATACTTAAATTGGCAAATGAAAGGGAGCTACATTTCGACAATATTAATTCAACGCGTAAGTTGAACGCTAAGAGGATTAAATAAAATGGTATATCATCTATACATAATAATAAAAGCGGCTGTGTGTGTGTGTGTCTGTAATCACAATATATCGCCCCAGAAGCCTCGCCCAGGCACGAAACTCGGCACATAATTGTGTTTTGACATAATGAAGAAGTATTTTTTTTCTTTTTCAAAAATTTGGATTAGTTATTTAGTTATCAGTCATTTTGTAAGTCTATGCTTTTCGTCTGCTTTTTCGTCTTCAAAGAGCCATATTCAAAAAACTATTAAAAAATGCATATACTTTTCCCCACTCTTATAAATGTATGCTAATGCGAACCTTACAATTGAAATATTAATTTTCGACAACTTAAACCAATAATATACGAAGGAATTAATAATTTAATTGTAAAGTTCGCATTAGTTTACATTTATTAAAGTGGAGAAAAGTTTAACTTTTGTATTAAAAATGTGGCAACATATTCGATACGTAAATAGAACGCTTCGCTTTGATATATTTGTCGCTGTTCATAATTGTTATAATAAGTTTTTCTTCTTCTTTCCACGCTCTATTTTTTTTTTTTAAGCGAAGACGATAATTTTTGTAGCGATATTGTAGTACTTTGTACAACTAAAAATTCTTTTCACAACACTTTAAAAATATTTACTTTATTTTCTTTATATATACAGAGAACAGTCGGCAAAGAATTCGATTAGGTTGAAAAACATTTCGCTAAAAAGGAACGAATTCCAAAAGAAAAAATAAACAACTTAAAGAATAAAAATGCTGATGCCAGCCAATTTTTTGAAAGTTAACTTAGAAATAACAAACCAAACGATGTTAAATAACAAACCAAACGATGTTAACAAAATGACGTAGAAAGCGCAACTAGATCAAAATTATACAAGCACAACTAGATCAAATTATAATACCTGAGTGCTTGACGTAACAGATATAGAAATAGAATTTGATACCATAAAAAATTATATAGAAATAGAAATTGATACCATAAAAAATTTATTCGTTTTCGTGTTCTTTTCATGTATTTAGCATTTTAGTTTTTTTTTTTTTTAAGCGTTGTAGCTATATAATTTCAAACATCCTCAAGAGCTATAACACATCTGCAGCAGAACTGGATATGAAGACAAAATTGCAGGACAGGAACACTTTAATTGTCCACTAATCTTCAGATTTCCTGCTATGTTTTAAAAAACTTTATTTGTGAAAACCTTCAGCGTGGCGGACAGCTGGTCGCCTTAGGCGGCTAGTATATAATATATCTTAAATATAATATAGTGGCTGGGAAAGAGAATAATATTCTAGGCGTGTATCTTTTTACTACTCATCAATAACGAACGTCATAGGTCATTCCTACCGCACCCGACTCCCTAGTGTGTACCTGCATAGGGTTTTTTACTTAATTTCCTTTTATTTGTAGTGGGTCACTTATGAATTTTCACTTCAAATAGAGAAATCAGTAATCCAGATAAAAAGCATTTAAAAAAATAATAATAATTATATATATATATATATATATATAATTTTTTTTAATGTAGTCTGGATTACTGACTGGGTAGTAAAAAATGTTGGGATGTTCTAAAATATCTATTTCGTCTTGATTTTCTGTGCATTTAATTCTCTTTGTCTAATTTGAGTCGAAAAAAATTTAAAATTGTTGAGGTACTTTTAAATACTAATAATGGAAAATTATATATCTTTATATATTTATTAAATATGCTGAGAACTTTCATATTTTTGTGTTAAATGCATTTCGTCAAACGACAAGATAGAGCTAATATTTTTTTAACCAAATATTGTTAAACATTTTAGCATTATTAAAAAAATATGCCGTGAAAATCAAATTTTGAAAAATAATATTAATGAGTATTTTTTAAAAGACCTAAATTTATTTTATTTTTCAGCTGCAATGTGGCGGCTCAATCATTCATGAAAAACTTATATTAACAGCAGCTCATTGTTTATTTACCAAGAAAGGTGAAAGAAGGAAGGATAAAGAAATCATTATAAAATTAGGTGAGATAATGAAGTTTTAAAAAAAATTATGGTAATTAAAGATCGAAATGAAAAATTTCTGATAATAAAAACTGTCATTTTTATCCCATGTCAAAATTTGCAGAATTATTACAAAAAATAAATATCTATAAAATGTTTTACAAAAAATTTAGTTTAAAAAAAAAATTCCAAACAGTGATCAAATATTCTAACAGCATGTCAATAGATAAAATTTACGCGTGTACGCTCTAAATTAGTAATTAATCTATCTCAAACAAAAATTACCAGTACTATACTCCAGTCCAAGAGATGAACAAGCATTTAAGGGTGAAATATTGCTGCGGCAGAGTAACGTATTTTGCAAGGATTCTATTGTTTCTCTATAAACTGCAATAAGCAATGCTTAGTTGATCTGCCGTAGATTTATAGAGTAAACATTCTACAGTTTACTCAGTCATTTTTTTAAAATTTATTCCGGTTATTTATCTTTCATTTAATTCTGCTTCATGTTTAATTCTACTATATAAAAAGAAAAGTAAGCCTATCAATAATGATAATTTAAAGAAAATCAGTTATGCATAAACAATAATATTTATTCTTTTATTAGTATAAAATAATTTATAATGCATGTGAAACAAATAAATCTGCACCAAATTCAACGTACTAATAAATTTAAGTGCAAGAAAAATAAAGTACTTAATCAATTCTTGTTTTACTTTAAGTGCTAAGAAGAAGAAGGAAAAAAAATTTTTTTTCATCATTAACACTCGACATTCTTAAAAACATATCCAAGCATTTTACAAGATACATAAATCTATGTAAATAAAGCAGAATGCTTATATGTATGTATGTAACTTATACACATGCAGAATTCTAAAGCGATCCGCACCATATTTAGTGTATATACCAGGGGTTTCCAACTTGCATGAGGCCGGGGGCTGCAATTAAAAACACCAGTCAAAGGGCGGGCCGCAACTTAATCAAAATTTTAGAAAGGACTTTTAATGTTTGAAGGTACATTAAATATTACTGTCAGATTTTTATCAAGTTGTACAAAACAAGTATTGAATTACAAATAATAGTAAATATTTTCTTGAAAAAATATTATTTTGGATGCAAAACCTGAGAAATAAATTTTTTTGCACTGTTGCTATGTTAAATTTTACAGAAACGAAGAACTTAGGGTTTTTTAACAAAAGAAAAGTATTTTAAACCCATATAGATTTTTTACGAAAATCGTCCGCAAAATAATATATTATAGTTCGTGGGCCACAAAAAAAGGCTTCGCGGGCCACCCGTTGGTAACCACTGGTATGCACGTTTGATGACACGGCTGGCCAGTCTACTTTATAATTTCCTCCGACAACCAGTTCGCGCGTTACATCCCAAAGAAAGAGTGTTCCTTAGGGTTTGATTAAGATTTTATAATATGAGTGAATTGCTAGCAGCAGCTCTAATAAAACAGAAGTTTTACCGCACGTTTTTATGAATTATTGTTTGTTTCCTATGTTGAGTTATCACAAGTAAAATTAACTTTAAAAATTTCGGGACTAATCCCGATGACGTCATCCAATTATTATTTTAAAAAGTATATTAACTACGTATTTCTATCGATACTTATGCCTTTAAAGCGTGTAAAAATATTTATAAAAAAATATTAATAAAAGTATTAGTACCGTTATTATGCTAATTATTTTCGAGAATTACAACTTAAGAATTTTGGTAATAGGTACAAATTGGGGGGCAAAAATTTTTTTCTCCATTACAGAGCTAAATTAATGGAGACAATGTACTTATTCGTATACGAAAAATTGACATTCTATTATTGACGCCAATAATAAGTATAAAATTATAAGTATAATTACTAATATAAATATAAATAATAAGTATAATTACTAATATAAATATAAATAATAAGTATAATTACTAATATAAATATAAATAATAAGTATAATAACTAATTTTAATAATACTTTAATTAGGTATATTTTTTTTAATATGTACTGAATCAGGGGCCCCCATCAGGGGAGAAGGTGGGCGCACGATGCGGCCCACTTAAAGGTTGGGGGGGGGGATTTTTACACTAAATAAAACGAATAGTTTGGGGGAGGGGAATTTAGACGAGAGAATTTTTTTTTTTAAGTACATAAATAAAAGAAGCAACGTAGCACTATTTCGAACAAGCTAACATGGAAGGGGGAAGTTAGCAAATTTTTTTTGGGGGGGATGGGGGCCACTGTACTGAATATACTAATATTGGTACCAAGATATTAACTATATATACTGAGGAATTAGGGTTCATATGGCCCAATGAAACTTATAAGTACCAGAGGAAATAGTTGAAAATGATAATTGACGATCGACTATGGTTAACCTCGAATAAAAGATGCCAAATGATACTGAATATAGTTAATCTTTATTTTGATAGGAGGAACTTCTAAAAACATGTTTTGCTTAATCTAAAAACTTAAAGACACCTGGAAGGATAATAAATACTTTCGCAGTGTTGATCAATACCGATTTATTTTTTTTGTTTTTTCCAACCGTACTAAGAACGGGTATTCAACTAGTAGAAAATAAATAACTGCCATTTTCCCGCGCTTTGAAAAAAAAATATACATGCTACAGCATTAGATTAGAAACCTTAATACTTCTTTGTTCTAACATATATATAACACATAATATAAATCATAAATAATAATAATTCACTTCTTCTATTCTTGCGTGATAATTTAATATAATAAAAGAAATTATAACAAAATATTAGTTGAAAAAGAATACCTTTTTCGTAGCAAACGAAACGAAGATTTTAATAATATTCTCTGACGAGATTACACTTCTTCACATAAAGAAAGAAATGCACAACATAATGCCTGTGCATATAATTCTAGAGCCAGCTGCTAATTTCTTCACATTTCGATAAGTTTATCGTTTGCGGTTAATGGCTATTAATCGTTTTACGGTTAAATTTTTCTTTGATTCAATTCATAACATTCACGTGACGTCATTATTCTTTATTTAATAATAATTCTTCGATCAATATTTTAAATATTCTTTTCAAAAAATAAAACTACAATGAAAAGTTAAAATCTTTTAAAGAATAATAAAATATAATTCACGATATTCAGAAACTTAAGGAACATTTCTACTAAATGTGGTTTGGTCGTTCCACTTTAAATGCACTAATCGAATTCTCATTTTCTAAATGTATATTTAATATAAATTTTTATTTTGGGGAGAAAACATCTAAAAATTATTGACGGTGCAGCGTTGGATTGTATTAAACGGAAAAGTTTGTTCTTAAAACATTTGAATTTTACACAAAATAGTTTATTTTTAACAAAAAGGAAAGATTATCTTTCCAGTTTGTTTTCTGAAAGGCAGCGTCAGAACACTAAAGAACAGGCTCCAAATTACGTGCCGGAGAACTAACCTTTTAATGACAATGAATTAGATACCTTTAGAATTATTAGTTATGACAAAATTATTATCATGGCTTATTTAGAATTATTATTATGGCTTCAAATAAAAACGAATTTTGAAGGCAGGTGCTATAAAATTTAATTTATATAAAATAAATATTAAAAAAATTTTAAATTTTTTTTGCATTTTATTACCGATTTCAAAAAGCACAGAGAAGGCGACTAAATACATTTCTATAACAAAAAAAGGCAAAACTTAAAAGCCATGACTTTGATTGAGCCTTTAAACAAATTTTTTTTAAATAGTTTGGAGCGTGCAAAAATATTTGCCTTAGGTATTGATCTTTTCTTATCTATGCTACTTTTTTTTTCAATTATTTAACCATCTAATAATTATTTAACCATCTAATCTTAATAATTATTAAACTACTTATATTTTTTAAAAAATTTGCCGATGAACTTAAAATAAATTTTTTCTTTTTTACATTTTCAAAGGACATGTAAAACTAAACTGCCTAAACAACTTAACCTTCAAATATACAATTTTCCAAATAGCAAGTTCCATCTAAGTAATTATTTTAGTTGTAACTATATTATTAGTAGCATACTGAAATAAGTTGAATATAATTGTAACATATGTATATGGTACCAACAACACAATGATGTTCATGTTTCATGTTTTTAAATACTGTCATTGCCTGTAAAACAAAATAATTGATAATGCTTAAAAACTTTTCAAAAAAATCATAGTTTTCAAAAGAAAAACATCTGACATTAATAATTACTAAAGAATATAAGTTATGAGATATTAAAGATATGAGATATTAAATAATTAAATACATATATGAGGTAACTAAATTTTCCAATCTATTTTTCAGAATTAATACTTACTTACTCCCCCGTTAGCAGAATTTTCTGCACTAAACTGCATCAGAATCTTCAGAAATCAATATTTGTCTGCGACCCAAACGCAATCAAGTAAAGATTAATAAATAGAAATTAGGCTTACCTAAACCTATAGCAAAATTTCAATTTACAAAACGTAAATAAAATTTAAATACAAGAAATGTATGTTTAATTTTAATTTAAAACTTTTATAATAATGCTTAAGAGAAAAGAAAAAATAAAACGATAAACATCTAAATAACTAAAGAGAAAAAAAATTAATATCAAGTTAAAAATTTATTTAATGAATATCGAAGATATATTACTCCAGATTAAACTTTTTCAAACTATTATTGGAATAATTTGGCTTACTCAAACATATATATAATGAAATTTGCACCTGCAGATAAATATAGAACAGATGGAAAAAAAATCTATATAATTTATACTTTTTTTAATAAAAATTTAATTTTAAACTTATGCAATAATACTTAAAAAGAAAAATGAAATGAATCCATAGTTGGAGCTTCTAAATATCAAATAAATTTATTCTATATAAACACATAATCTAATCAGAATATCAAACCAGATTATCTCATATTTAAATTAGAAAAGAAAAATCATATTAAAATTTAGGTTTTTAAAAAAAAAAACTTAATTTATTTTCGCTCTTTAGAAATATATTTAAGTAAATAAAATTGTACCAGTCTTTAAATAAATAAATAAAATTTCCGCAAACTTAAGTTTCGCAACTTCATTATTAAAGCACTTCTAGCAAACTGCACCTGCGTGCTAAATGTTTTGGGTGTCAGATTTCATATGGGGAAAGATGATTCTTTATTGTTCATCAATGGGGATAAAAAAAGGTACTTTTTCTATTAATCTCTATTTAATGCGGCAATTTTATTTACTTTAAAAAGATTTTTAAAAAAATCGCTATTGTCTTGCTAACAGTTTCTTCTTATTATTATTGGAAAATTAGGACAAAAAAATAATAATCAGCAGCGCCTGCAGCGATTTTGGAGGATTTCTACTACTGGGTTTACTCCTTAGTTTCCCAACCTATGGAGGAATCTAATTTTAAGTTGCATAAATATTTTTATACATGAAGAAACATTCATGTATATAATTAAACGGTCTTATAATAAGATAATTGGGATGCTTAAAAAAATCACATATTTTTAATGGATTGAAAACAGTCCTGTGTATTTTTGAAATCTGGAAATGCTAAACAATGCAATTGTTATTGAATGTTCTTAAAATAAGTGCAGAACACATTACTATATACTTTTCCTTTCTATACAACATTCCAGTTTTCTTTTTTTTCTTCCTATTTTGTACATATGGGTATACTATCTTTTCTCCTGAACTTATTGTGCTTTTTAAAAAAATAAACTGTTTGAAACTTTAACGTCGTTATTTTCCTAAATTTTTACATAGATTTCAATTTTAAAAGTGCAGTAAGATGAGTAACAAATAGAGAGTTTATTTAAAAAAATTTAAGTTTTTCATTAAAAAAAATAAGGGACTTAGCCCCTGCTCGCTATCATACGCAGCATAAGTAAGTGACGGTAGAAAAAAAAATTATGATTTTACTACGTTAAGTCCCCCCCCCCTTTTTCTTTATATATAGAAAAATCAGATAACCTTTAAAACAAATAAATACTTAAAAATAAAATTAAAAAAATAAATAAACTATTGAATCGCTCCAAAACTGATTTAAAAAAAAAAAAACTAAACTAAATGAGACACCAGACATATGAGTAAGTGATAACAAAAATTCATAATTTTCCTGCTAACAATTTTCGTTAATTAATTTACGCAGCTAAAAAAAATTGCCAAATTTGGGATAAAATAATTCAAAAGCTATAAGCGTCTCGCGCCGGAGAGAAAATTTCCTGGAACAGTGGCAATAGTTACTTTTTTTTTATGTAGAGATTATTTCATGAGAATATAATTTGTATATATATATATGAGGGGATATGAAAAGTTATCATAACGAATGGAATACAATACATACACTTAAGTTTAGTTATGCCATATGTGTATTATATTCCATATATGTTACTTTTATTTTAATAAAATTCTACTTTTTTTTACTTTTTAGAAAACATTTATTTTCAACTATTGTGATAATTACTTATTAGAAATATACTACTTAATATAAATGTAGTTTTTAACATAAAATAATATTATATGTGCTATTACTTTATATAAATAAAGTTTTTTTAAGGATTGACAAATGTAACGAATGAGACCAATGTCCAAGAATATGAAGTCAAGAAATTCTTCATACACCCACAGTATCGACTAGGATTGATTTATGATTATGATATAGCATTACTACAATTGAAGAGACCAATTGAATTCAATGCATTCATCAGACCAATTTGCCTTCCACCAGCCGGTCAGACTTTTTTTTTTTTGTTGTTGTTGATGTTAAATTATAGAAATTGAATTGTTAATTTTAACATAGAAAATATGCGTTAATAATTTTATATATATAGAGAGAGAGAATATAATGAAAACACTTCTATACTGATATGTTTTTTTATCTTTCTCTACTTCAATCCTTTTATAAATCATTCCACTTTATAAATTTAGAAGCGTTTAGGGTATGCGATTTCTAATATATATCAATGGTGTTTAAAATTTTAAAGGTTTGTGGAACTGACAATAAATTACAAACGGAGAAAAGTGTTTTTGAACACCCTATGACAAAAAATGTAGCAATAAATTTGTAACTTGTGATAGTTGTTTTGGTTATTATATGCAACAATTGCACTAAATTTCGCAAACCTAGCTTCAATATTTATGAAAATAAGGATATTTTTATAAAAAAACTAATATTTTTTCATAACTTTAAAAGTATTCAATAAAATGGGGGGGGGGGAATATTTGGAGCAATTTAAAATGCATTACAAAATTATTGCATTACCATTTGAGAAAATTCGTTTAAAACTGTGCAAGATATGAATAATTAATGTAGTCATTTCACACTGCGCAAATGCGTGACGCATGCGCATTTTGGTGCATGAATGTTTATTGTAAGGCATAATCATTTGTTATTAAATTTTGTATTATGATGCAAAACAATATTTGTAGAAACCCCTTATCATTTTGAGCTTTCTTTTAAATAGTAAAAAAACTACTTATAAGATAGCTTGAAACTTTTTAAATTTTTAAGGTATTCAAATCAGACTTCTTTCATTAGTTGCCGAATACGATTCACTACAGAATTGTGAAGAAAAAGGAAATATTACCTATTTTTTCCGTGCATGTACAGTTTTACTGAACAACTTTAATTAATAATATCTTGCACAGTTTAAACGAATTTTTCGAAAATGTTAAAGCAATAATTTTGTAATTAATTATAAATTGCTCCAAATATTTTGCTTAATTTTTTTTTAAAAATTATTGAGTTTTAAAATTATAGCAAAAAATCACAAGACAAGAAAAGTTTTTTTTTTATAAAAATGTCTATTTTCCATAAATATTTAAGCAAGGATTACAACATTTTGTGCCGTTATTGCATATAACCAAAATAACTAAAAAGTTACAAATCTATTGCTACACTTTTTGGTACAGGGTGTTCAAAAATATAATTTTCCGTTTATTGTAAATCTCTGAAACCTCTATAAGCTCTTTAAATTTCATTGTTATGTATGAGAAATCCTATGATCTGCACACGTCTGAAGTTATAAAATGATTCTTTCAGCATTTCTTGAGAAAGATGAAAGTGTTTCCATTATTTTGTCTCTCTCTCTTTCTGTATGTGTGTATATATATATAATTTAACCTCTAAAGAGCCACTTAAACATACTATCATCAAATCAAAAAGGGCTTCCGTCTAAAAATTTTGAAAATTGCATTTCATTATGCATTACTCTAACCCTTTCTCAAAATTATTCACAGAGTTATTACACTTAAATGTTAAAATGTAGGTAATCTCTGACTTCACTTTTTCTATATGAAACAGCTCAAATTTATTTTTAAATTTTACATACCAAAATGATATAAAAATATAAAGCTGTTTTGTATTAAAATGCAATTAACTCCAAAAATAAAATTTTTTTGAAATTATTATTTTAAATTTTAAAATTTCTTTCGGCAAAGATAGGCAAATTTTTTGCATTCCATTTGCTAAATCTTACTGCAGATAACTTTTTTTTTTAAATCTAATCTACAATAAGAGTTAACAAATTGTCTAAATTTAATGATCTAATTTTATTACAAAATTATGTATTGAAAATTGAAATATCAAATCCAGGAACACTAGGAGTATATAACATCCATGGACCTTAGAACAAAATATAAAAATACTTCCAATAGAAAAAAAAATATTATAATTACTTAAAATATTTTTTGAAATTTTAGAATATGGAACAAAAGTTTAAAAATTCGTAAGTTTTCTGAAGGATTATTAAATTAGTAAAATAAAAGTATTAAAATTATTTTATGTATGAAATCCTATTTAAGCAACGAAAACCGTCAAATGATACTGAATTGTTTCTTTTTTTCTAATTGTAATTGAATATTTAAAAAAAAATGAATGCCTGAAAATTAAATAAATATAAATAACACCTTAATTATTGTAAAAATTATCTAAAATAAATTATTTATAAATAAAAAGTTTAAATAAAGCTTGTCGTTTATTGCAAATTTTGTTAATAGCGCTTCATTTCAAGCTCTATCATGCATTATTCAAATAATACTAATCATCAATGATATTAAGATTACTATAAATGAAGAACATGGAAAAGAAGCTAAATCTGATATTTAGTTCAGCTCTTCTAGCTCACAAAGAAAAACTATTAAGTTAATAAATGTGTTTTTTTATTAAATTTGTAAGTGAAAAAAAAGTTTTGAATGTATTAATGCATATTTAATTTAAAAAAACCTTCACTTTGAAATACTTTTAGAACCTTCACCAAACAGTACTCTTTACAAAGCAGGCCAGTATACAGTAGCAACTGGATGGGGGCACTCAGGAGTAGTTGAGAAAATGGAGAGAGTGAATACAAAATCTGTACAAAGTTTAAAAGAAATCATTTTACCAATTCAGTCAAGAGAGAGGTGCTTACAGAGTGCTGTTGAGAACCTAGTGGACAAAATTCCTGCAGATAAAGTATTCACCGATCGAATGTTTTGTGTGGGAGATGGAAATGGTAAATATAAGCTTCCTTAGATCTATTCATAATGTCAACATCTTAAGCAATGGTTTGCAACCAGTACTCCCACACAACACTGAGCTCCATAAATTAAAAAGAAGTTTTTTATTAGAATTTTAGAATCACTTAAATGAGCATACTTCATTGTAGTGGTCTTAACTTTTCATAAAAGAGGACCATGTCAATAAATCCTATGGGGCACATTTATTAGTTACTGTGAGATAAGAAATTAATAAGCAAGAGGAAAATTATAAATAATTTTAAGAAAGATACTAAATTTTTATGATTACAAAAATGTTGGTACTTAGTAAAAAATTTAAATAAAATTAGAGTATTTTATATACTTATACAACTTATTTTATACACTTACGTTATTGCCTGAAATGGAAATATTAACAATTACTATTGTTTTTTCTTTTTATTTTTTTATGAACGGCAGGCACTGAACTTTCGTTCTTCGCCTTAGAAGATGCCAGAAGTGTTGCTCATTTATCGTTACCCAGTGGGCACCTGTGAACCAAAGTCACGGAGGCGAGCAATTACCCACGCCACAAATACCTGTTCATAGGGTGGGCCACATTCATACATCAGAAGATAACACAGAGAGAGAGAAACAACCATGCCCAGAGCGGGATTCGAACCCGCAGCCATTGGCTTCGCAGTCAGGCACGCTAACCACTCGATCACCTGACCGGCACAATTACTATATTAAACAATATAATAAACATTACTGCAGTATTAGACTGTAAATGAAAAAGTTACTTCAAATATAAAATAGACGAATGTCATGTTTAAAGCTATTTTTGATTAAATAAAGCATCAATATTTGTAGTTACATTTCCGAAGTATTTTTCAAATATTATTTCGTCAAAAAAATTCCTATTTTCAATTTTTTCGTTTCTTTTTTTTGGAAAATTAGCCATTTTAGAGTTAAAAAAAAAAAAAAAAAAAAAAAGCCTCTGTTTTTTAAATACTATAAAGACTTAATCATTATTTATTATTTTTTTTTTGTAATAAATTAGCAACAGCTACGAATTTTGCACTACTAGTTATCTAAAATATTGTCCTTTAAAGATCTTTTTCATTTTTTTATAGAGCTAATCTTTTAAATTTAATGAATGAGATAATTTAGTTACAGTGGGACACCAAATAATTATTGAAGAGCCATGCATTGATATACTCTATTTCACTGCATGCACATTTAACATTTTACAAAAAAGAAAATACAATGAATTTTTTAATCCTGCACATATAGAAGGTAAGGCATAGGAGAAAAAAACAAAGCAACTTAAATAACTTTTGATCTAAGCATCGGATTTTCAGCATTCTAGGACTCAATCTTAATGGTTCAAGGGGACCACAATATGCTAATTAATTAGTGACCCCTAATATACTTGAGTAGACGATACTTTTAGTTACGCAATCATATACAAAAACGTACTTTTTATGAATAAACATAACAATTTCAACGGATATGGATCCCTGATATGAGTGTAGCAGCAAATGGGGAAAAAAAGGTCCCAATAGTTTGGTTAGAAGAGTGGTCGAAAATGAGGTCCCTTAATGTTAATATTATTTTTTGCAAGATATCTCCATGCAAAAAATGATTTGTTATAATTATTCATTATTTTATTAAATAGTCGAAGTTATTTCATTCATAGTCGAAAAAAGAAATACTAGACTTTTGTAGAATTCGATTTCTCAGGAACTATCAAACAGATTTTGTTCAAATTTTATAATTTGTCACACAAAATTACTTTCCTCAAATGAAGTAAGACTTTGTATAGCTTACAATTCAAAATTTTTTACCATGTATTATTAAATAAAATAATGAATAATTATTAAATTCATTTTTTGCATGGAATTCTCTTTCGTTGAACTAATTTTATAGTTCGGCATAAAAATCTTCCAATTTATCTTATGATAATGCGAAATATAATATTAACATTAAGGGAACCAAATTTTCTTCCGCTCTCTGGAATATAAATAATTCACTTCAAAGAAATTTTGTTTCAGTTCCTCCATTAAAACTCCCAAAACTGATCTGCCAGTGATTCAAACAAAGAAAAAAAATCCTATTAATTTTGAGGATTTTCTGAATTTCAATATGAGAAATATGCTTGTATCTCTACACGATTTTAAATATATATCTGTTTATCTCTGTTCCGTCGGTTTTAAAATATCTCTAATGCAGGTTTTTTTTTCCAGGTGGAAATGATACATGTAGTGGAGATAGTGGTGGACCTCTAATGCAATCACAGCAAAATAGTGAGGGGAACATTTACTGGACACAAATAGGAATAGTAAGCTGGGGAATAGGGTGTGGACTGCCCAATACATATGGTTACTATACCCACGTTCAAAATCTTAATTTTTGGATTGCAAATATTACTTCAACATCATAAGAGAATTTTTTAAATTACCATTTTATTTCAAAGATTAAATTATTCTGCTTTGTAAGAGTGTTATTGTAATTTTTTAAGCAAAAAAAAAAAAACTTTGGATGAAGTACTAGAAAAAAAATCCAAATTAATATAAGTTTATTATTATTATAGTTTATAACTATGATTTTAGAATAGGAGCACACAACCTGTAGCCCAAGAATGATCAATGACTGACTGCAATATTTTGTCTTCAAATCAAAAAAATAAATAAATTAGAAACAACTACATAAGTAAAAAAAATTGATCGTTGTTTTTCTAATTTCAATTAACTCTGAAAAAATACAGTATTTTAAAATTAAAAAATTTAGATTCATCTTTCCAATTTGTAATAAAAAAACTTTAAAATTTCTTACTAATTAAAAAAAAATTTTTTTTAACCAAAACATATTTATAACAAAAAAAAAAATTGAAAATAATATTTTTAAAAACCACGTTTTTGTAGTGGAGAATAATAATTTTAAAAAAAATTGAAAAACGAAAAACATGGGGCGCATGAAATACACAACAGTAATGTTATATTAGTGTGTGTATTTGTGCTCTTGAGAATATGTGTATGTATATCTGTAATTGTATCTGAATGTGGAATATGTTTGTGTATATCCATATGTATGTGGATGTATATGTGGCTGTGCATGTGTATGAGTAAGAAAATGTGTACATGTATGTGTATATGTACTGTTATGTATTTCATGCGCCCCACGTTTTTCGTTTTTCAATTTTTTTTTTAATTATTATTCTCCACTACTAAAACGTGGTTTTTAAAAATATTACTTTTTATTTTGAATTTTTTTATTTTAAACTATGATTTTTTTAATTTTTATTTTATATTTTTAAAAAATTATTATTTTTTAATTATTATTCTTCACTACAAAAAACGTGGTTTTTAAAAATATATATTTTTATTTAGATTATTTTTCTTAGTCAAGAGTAGTCAAGACTACTACAAGACCACTACTAAAGTAATAGAACTTTTATTTTAAATTAGGGATACAAAAATCTTTATAGAAAAACAATACCTTTACGACTTTCATTAGTTTTATGCTGATGAGAACCAAAACAATCTGGAAATGCATGAGGAAAAACTGGATCCTACCACGTGATTTTTCAGCCAATAAAAATACTCTGACAATAAAAATCTTTTCACCTGACATGTAATACTAATTTGAAATAATGGAATCGACAACAAAAGACAATGTCGACTTGACTCTAAAATGACTTTTTTTAAATTTTAATTTTATTTTACTTTGTATGTCTTTTTTCTCTTCATTTTCATGCATTGTCATCCAATTCTGAACTATGTGCCAAATTTAAAGTTTGTAGCTAGTCGGGAAGTTAGTTTAAAATCGATTACAAAATTCCACCCGGACAGACATACACGAAGGCAAGTTTATATAAACGTGGTAATAGTTCAAGGACTTATGGAAAACTCAAAATATGATAAAAAAAATATATAAATATTTCTGCAAAAAATAAAAATTTATAATTTAATTTCATTGGAGACAAAATATACAGAACTTCATATTTTATTTAACTTGAAAATATTAGACTTAAAAAAAAATTACCTAGTTTTTAATTTTTAAGACAAAATAATAATGTTTTCATTACACTTAGAAATAATTTATTTATTATTAAGCAATAATAAAACTGTATTTATTGTTTCCCCCAAAAGACAAAATTCTGAAGAAGGCTAGAAGATAGGAATATTGGACAGTTACTTTCATTAGGCATGCAGTATTGAAGAGAGAAAAAAAAAATTGGAAAATTGTAACTTGACATTTCAAAACTATTTTAATGCATTTTCAGAAAATTTACAAAAAGATACAAAATATATTTTACAAACAGTCATTTGAATTTTTGGAAGAACAAAGGTCAGTTTTATTTTAAAATAGTTCATGTCAGTGAAATGTTTAATTTTTCTCAAAATTTAAATTTATATTTTGCATTGAGCTGATTTTGTTACTAGAATTAATTCAGTGCATTTAGATAGAGAAAATTATAAATATCTAAAAGAAATGCAAACAATTTAAAGATATTCTTTTTTCACTTTATTAAAAAAATTATATATTTTCTTACAAATAAAACTTTAAAAAAAACGTATTATGGATTTTATATTTTTGTTTAAAACAATTACAAGAATATTAAATTATACATTATTTTTTAAAAAAAATATCTATATATAAAAACTTTTTTATATATGAATACCAAAAAAGTATTATAAATAAAAAAAATCTTCAACAAAAAGTTTTTTTTTGCAAAAATAAAAAAATTAAGCCTGTTTTTCAGACTTTTAAGAATGCTTCAATCTTAAAAAAAAAAACAGTTGCAAATTTGTTCAGTACAGAATCACTTCTTAGAAATCTTAACAATTTTCATAATAAATTCTGAATTCCTGATAATTCTTTTGAAGTTTAAGTAGATCAGAAAAGAATAAATCACTTTTGATAAACAGTATAATTCCATATTAAGGTTAAAATTATATGAATTTGCCCAGCTAAAAGTTTCAAATGCACAACTGCATTTAAAAAAAATATATAATAAAAATTATTAGAATTTGAAAAGAAAATTAATGTAATGTTTTAAACTAACTTTTTAAACAGTTAAAAAAATAAAATCCAGCATTCTTAGTCAATACAAAGAATGCTTAAACTCCACCGCCAAAATATGAAATGATATACATTTCTCACATTCCCTGAGTATTCTTTAGAATAACTAATGGAAAAATCTACAAGAATATTCTATACAATGATTAGGTCAAGTGTACAATAATTTTTACTTTTCATACTAGCATAAAAACACCATACATTGTGTAGAATGCTGGCATTTCAAACATAGACAGTATATACATCACTTTATGCATCAACAAGTATTTAATTAAAGAGATAAATATAAAATGCTTTATTTCAGAACGAAATAGAGCCTTGAAATATCCTTTGTCCACATAAAAATATGAAATAATAATTAAAAAATATAATAACACAAATGGAAATCTCAAATGCAAAAGAAGAGACATAAATACTTTGAAAATTTCACTTAAATAGTTCAGAAAATACGTAAAACAGACACATAAAAGTCTGTATACTATGAAGTATTGCATTATTCCTCTACTAAGGAAATATATATACATTAAAAAAAAGAACAAAACTCCATTTATACACTAATATTTTGGCTTCAAGCAAAAAATAGTCTCAAAAGTATACATAAAAACAAAAATAACCTTAGGAATAAAAGAACTATAATACATAAAGCAAATGGAATTCATGGAATATTAAATTATTTGGCTGAACAACTATTTTTCGACTAATATTTTGCATTCTGAAAAAAACATAAAAAATTGCAAAATTTTCTAATTTTTTTTATCTTTTACAATGATACAATAAAACAAAGTTGGGTGAAGAAAAAAGATTTTTCCTTTTTAAATTCTCAGAATAGCTCACTATTATATTTTTTACATATATATCCTTAAATCTAAATGAACCTTATTCTAAAGGACATTTGTTTTCAGAAAATAAAATGAAATGATTTATTTAGAGCTTAAACTATGGTTACAGTCTAAGCTTTTCAGTCTTAGCAACACCTAAATGAATCCTTATTTTACAATGAAACAAACATATTGAGAACATTCATAAAAATTAGATAAATATAGAAAAAAAATTATTTTTTATACTTTATATTAGAAAAGTAAAAGAAGTTGAAGAATTTGTAAATTTTTTAGAGTCATTTGTTACTAAAAGAAGAAAACTATTTTTTAGATGCTGTTAATGTATAAGAAATAAGATTGTTTTTCTGACTCAAAGATTTTTCACTAATTTATTTAATTTTATTAATTATTTTTAATTTAATTTTCATAAATTTTTCATTTAATGTTTTAAACCTGTTTAAAGCAAAGTGTTTAAACATAACAACCCAGTAACAAAGGAACATGAGAGCCGAAAGCGAAATTCTAGATTGTAAAAGAAAAACTCTGAATACAAAGATGTGCTAAAAAAGTTCATAATTAATATTTTTCATTAATTGTAATTTTTTTAAAAATACTAGAAATTTATTTCAATGAACTTCAAAATATCTCTATTTGTCTCACGTCCAAATGCATATAATTTTTTTCATAGCAGTTCTATATAAAATAGTTTAAAAATATACATGTGTTTTTTCTTATATATTTAACAGTTAAAACAAATATTTTAATAAAACTAACAGCTGAAAACATTATATATATTCTGATTATACACTAATAAGTAATTCACATTAATCATTTTCTGTCATGCCGAATTGTTCATGGATCTTTTTCACTGTTGTTTCTTCAATAATTGCTAAAAAGAGTATTAAAAAAAAAATTGTATTTCATTTGATATTTTATGAAATATTGTTAAACCAAACTTCATAAAGTATAATTATAACTTATTTTACACTTTTTATAAATGTTAACCACCTTCATAAACTTCCTAAGATTTTTCTCCATAAATTATTTGGAATAAATTTTAATCAACCACCATAATTGTTTATACTACTCACTATTTGAGTTTTGCTCATCTTGCAGACTACAAGTATGACTCTTGAAAAAAATTTGAATGAATTTTCATATAATTATGAAAATTGATATAAAAAAAATATTTTTAACTATGATGTTAATTTTATTTCGTTTAATAAACATTAAGGATATCATAATCAACTTGTCATCTTTTACTCTAAAGATTAATGCAATAGAAATGTATCAAACAATTTCTGAAAATTAACTGTCGGAAGACACAAAATTCTAATGATTTTTTTTATTTTTATAATTTGCATTTAATTATCTTCGGATTTATACAAAATGCATTTTAATTTTAATAATAATTATTAAATCAATGCCAAACAATACTTAAAAATTTAAAATAAATAAAGATCATGGCATACCAATTTGTCCCATGACTATTTGAGCAGCATCTTTAACTTCGTTATATTCATGTAATTTATCAATATACCATTTATATTGATCCTCTGAACAGCCCCTGCAGAAACAAAAATATAACATTTATGCTGATTCACAACATTATTTATTGGAAAATATAATAATCCTAATTTTAAAAACCACACAGTTTGTTATCTTACTCATTTTCTAGCTTTGCAATTTCTTGTTTCATATCTTCACTTTTTTGCCACATTTCCAGAGTTGATTTTTTCAATTCCTCTAAAGAAATATTTTCATTTTCTAAATCAACTTTTTTTTCCTGGAATAATTTATAAGATTATTTGTAATAAAGCAAACAATGCTGAAATTATAAAGACAAAAATCAACACATTAAAACTTGCATAATAATTAGAGATAATATACAGTTTATGTACAAATGGAAATAAAGCAACAAGCTAGCTATAAAATTAAATGGTAAATAATTCATATTTAAACCATTTATTATTATCAGCAACACTGAATATTGATTTCAATAATAGGCTGTCAAGAAAAATAAGGGGTAGTTAAAAAAAACACTAATTTTTTTTTTTTTTTTTTGATATGTGCAGCAGTTTTCTTAAAATTAGCAGAAGAATTTTTTTTTTTTGAATAGGAAAATTACCGAAAGTAAATAAATCTTTCACTTTTTCCATAATATTGCTTATTAAATAGCAACAGCAAAAGTCTGGTAATTGACTTGTCAAAAACATACAAATTTCGCATCTTTAACATAAACATTTTGATGGTGACTAATTATAATAAGTAGCTGATTTCTCAAATTATGCTATATTTATTACCTTGAGTCATTATAGTAATATTGAAAATATCAAATTAAGATATAAACATTGAAAAATATTTGATATCCCTAGTAAAAAAAAGCACCATACCTTTTTTAAATAAATTCTCATTTTAAAATTTCTAATTCTATTGTCATTTAAAATTAAGAAATGTAAAGAAAAGCAACCATAAAATTTTCAGTTTTGGCAAGGAAAAAAGGAATTTTGAAAAGGGATTCTTAAAGATTATCATCAATAAGTTTGATTTTGTGGTGTAAAGAATTTTGAAGGAAGGAATATTTACTGTGGTCTTAGAGTGAGATAATTAAATTATCATTTTTGTTAATAATAGCATAAAATCTTTTGCATAATATGTTAATAATTTTTGTTAAAGATTTTAAAAAGTGAACAAAATATTTTTAGTAAAATGTCTTCCTGTTATTAATAACTGACTGAATACCTATTCTCTGTCTTATTACTTGATCTGAATTAAATAGCACAAAACAATAATGCACAGTGCTACTTAATACAAATTGCAGAAAATACACAATTTTTGCTGATGATTTGAAAAACCTTATAAAATATTTCCAATAAAATATTTTTGTGATATCAATGACTGATGCAATTTTTTATAAATGTATATCCCTTTCATAATTATATTTTCTATTAAATCATGCATATACTTTCTGCATGCCTAGAAAAAAATCTGGTAAAACAATCACTTAAGTTTTAAAAAACTTACTACTTTATTGAGTAAAGGACTTTTAAATGCTGATGAGGGTGATGGAGTTGAGAACCTATGAATAAAATTTAAAAAAAGTTTTAATAAATAATACTGAAATTTCATCAAAATACTTAACTCATATGTATTGAAAGAAAATTTTAGCATAAATTTAAAAAAGTTGGGGGAAAAAACTCCAATATTATTAGTATATTTGCTGAAGTAAAAAAAATAAATGCTGCATTAAGAAAACATCAAAGCATTGCTAATTGTTTTTTAATGAAAATATTAAAGTTGGTTTTCCTTATCTTTGAATTCTCAAAGAAAAATTAAAGTAAGCTTTGTTTTAAATTTTCAAAAATCAAAGATTTATGGGTTTAAAAATAATAATAAAACACTATAAAAATATTTAACTTACATGCATTTAAAGAAAAAAATTTTAAAAAATTAATGAATATAATAAAAAATTTAAAGTATAAATAAATTGAGTGCACACATTGACGGACATATATAACAAATACAACATATACAAATACAACATATATAACAAATTAACAAATATAAAATGATTACAAAAAACAAAAAAAACTTTCATTATTTTAATTAAAACATCATTTATTTTAATTAAAAGAATTATGACGAATTGACAATTAACCCAATTCTAATAAGAAAAATGTAAGATTTATTTTAATTGCTTAAAAATAAAATCTGCAGATTTAATTGTTTAAAAATAATAAAATTCTATCAAAATATGTTTACATGGATTGGAAGAAGTTTTATTTATAAATGAGAGTTTGGATAAACTATAGTAAGTTATTTACTTTATCAAAAACTTAATTCACTTCTAAAATATTCTGATTGGAAATAACAGTGAACATGTTTCAAGTGCTCAAAAACAAAAGCCCTTTTTCAAGACTTGTCAGACATGAACGCGCCAAGCAAGTAACATAAGGCAAGATACCCACAAGATAAATGATTGTCATTAGATCATGTGACTCTTCTGAGATCATTCCCTAAATTAGAATTATGCATTCGGAAAAATGAAAGCCACTATATTGGTGTGGTGATGTAAGCATTAAATTTATTTTTAGCAATATAGTTATCAGAAAAAGAAAAAAAATATTAAAAAAACTAATATAAATAAATCGATTTAAACACACTCCAATGCATTGTTAATTTTTTCAGTGTGATGGGTGAATTTGCTGCTCCTTGCAAAGTTGTTGTTTTAAAAGTTTATATAGCTACTAGTATTTCTTGAAGATATTTCTGCATCATAACATTTCATTCTAACTACAATTGTCAAAAAGATTTTAAAGTTGCAAATTTAAAAAAAAAACATTTAGAGAGGGTTGTCCGAGGGTGACTGCGAGTTACACCTTTCAAACTGGTCTCCTTCTGCAATATTTTTTTTCTTTCTTTAGTTTCTCACAGATTCCTGCCCTGAAGTTACAAAGACTTGGTGATTATTCTGCAGCAGATCACGATATGGAAAACTATTTTTATCTTTATTTTCAAGCAAGGTTAGCTCCTTAAATAAGCAGCTTTTGAATATCCAGCTTCATACGGGTATGAAGTAGCAAACTGAATGAAAAAACTTTTAAAAAACATAATATATATTTGAGCATTGACTTGAACAACAACAATGAACATAAATGATGAAGATGATGTAAATGAACACAAAATTAGACCAAGTTGTGCACAACTAGTGGCAAACACTTTCGGAATCCCTAATCCTAATTTTTTTTTTTTTTTTAAATCCTATGAATCTACATTGGTAGTTGTGTTGATGAAGGAATCAAAATTAAAACTATGCGACAAACAAATGAAATCTTAAAAATTAAAATTACATTTTAAAGGCAGCAAGGCATATTGAAAATTATACTAATGAGGAATGTAAATATTGTACTGTAAGACTAAATAAAGTGATTTATGTTATACTGTGGAGCAAAAGGCACACAGTGTAAAGTAAAAAAAGAAATAAATGGATGGTGTTTTCTATACCAGCAAGCTTTACTGCCATTACTTCCGAGCTACTGTTTTCAGTGTATTTTGAAACAATTTAGCTCATATGATCATTGTTTCAAAACTCTCTTGCGTGTAATTTCCTGTAAACATGTATTTGGTAGGCTGATTTATTATTTGTGTTTAAAAAAAGAATCGTAATAAAAATTGTCATTGGAAGACCTGTTATTCAAAGACGGGAGATTTCCGTATCTTGATCTGTGGCAGAATAATCACCAAGTCTTGGCAACTTCTGGGCAGCGGCTCGCACGAAACTTAAAAAAATATCACAGAAAGGGAAAAACTCGAAATTTATAACTAGAAACCATGATCTACATGTTTTTGTTTAAAAAAATTTGCAAGTTTAAAATTTATTTGGTACCTTGGCGATTGTAGTTGGCGCAACAGATCAGGATACGGAAATATCCTCAAAGCGATAAGAACTCTGTCATTTGAGAAAAAGAATCATTATATAAAACACTTCTTGTCCTGTCAGCAATATACCAACTAAGAAATTTAAATCCAAAAGATAATTTGTAAAATGAACTTATTCCTTCTGCTGGAACAATATGCTAACACTAATGTATGATAGTGCACAGCTTGCAACGAGAACAAATAGTATAGTTAACTAGTAAAAAGAAGCCAAATCAAGACTTCTAAAAAAGCGAGTTCTTTCTAAATATAGCAACCATGTCACCTTTTTTAACAATACATCTATAAATAAAAACAAATTTTCACTGCAAACTCACCAGAATTAATTAATGTCTTATGAAATACAGCAGATTTGAGCTCAGAAATTTTATAATTTATTTTTTTAATTGAAAACAAAAGTATCTGTATGAAAATATCGTACCTCAGAATAAGCTTTAGTAAGTTGCCTGTATACTTCCTAATCGAAAGTAGAGCAAATCAGTACCTCGAGATTATTGCTGTTTACATTTATATTAAAAACACCATATATAAAGAGACAGCGAGACACAGAAAAATAAATATATATCGAGTCCATTCTTAGCACTATAAAAATAACACAATTCTCCTCAGAGTTAGAGATATTAATAACCTATAAATGCCTTTAAAAAAAGTATCTTTACAAAAAATAAGTATTAAGAGATCAAAAATCATAAGTATTAAGAGATCAAAAGACAGATCTCAACATATTAATGTATTTGGAAATCCAGAAAGATATCTAGTTACTTAAGAGAACTACGAAACCGGCGTTGTTTTGGAGTGGATGACATCTTCACATATAATTTTTTCCAATAGAAACAATCGTTTTATTAAAGACAATTGTTTTATTCTTATTAAAGAGACCTAATTTTGATTACGATTTTTTTCGAAATCACCGCTATTTACATTTTTCACTAGCAGTCAAAGATACAGTTATATTTTTCTTATTAATATTTACTTTTTTAACGCAAACATGCAGACTTCATCAGATTGAAATTGTTTGCAAGAAGTTATCATTTAATAAATGAAAGTAAGCTGATATTTAATATAAAAATTTAATAAAAAGAAGTATATACATATATATTTTTTCCTTAACTGCAACCATTGTTAACATCATGTGATTTTTCGGTTTTACGACTCTAGTTTCCGGTTTTTGTTTCTGCTTTTCTGCTTCTACTTCCAGTGTAAAGATTCGACTGCTCATTTGAGTGTGAAGAAAATCTTATATTTTTATTGCATTTATTCCATTTCTTACTCTTTAAAATATGTTTAAAAACGACTCTCAATCCATACAACAATTATTAGTTGCCGAAAAACGAGCAGAAGAAAAAACTAATCAAGCAAGAAAGCGTAAGTATATTAAATGTAATTTTATTTAGCGCGTAATAAGGTGTGGTTTTTGAAGAAAAAAAAACTGTAACTGAACTTTACTGGTCTTAATTCATACATATTTCGGAAGTTGAAGTAAATATCAATTTAAAAATATCTCATTGTATTTATCAAATTTAAATAATAACAATAACAAATTATTCCATTAAAAATCATACTTTGTAATAGAGAGAATGAATACAATCGATAATAAACATAACTATTTCGTTGAAAAAATCGTAACTTCGTAAATAAAAATTTATGGTAATTAATATTCTGTTTTTAAGCTAATATTCTTAGAAAATTCTTTTTTATTTAATATTTTTGTTGTTAGTATTCTCATACAAAAATACTAAATAATAAAATAAATAAGTATATAACGCATATACATTTATTTTAAATAAGAGCAACACTTTTCCTAATTTTTTTCGATTTAGAAATATACAAAGAAAGAAAATTAATAAATTTTGACTAAATCTATTGTTTTATAGGCAAAAATCAACGTCTGAAACAAGCTAAAGAAGATGCTCTTACTGAAATTGGACTCTTTAAAGAGGAAAAGGAAAAAGAGTTTAAAGAGCATGAGGCAAAGGTATTTATGATATAAAAATACACCAGAGTTGCATGTCAGTTGCTATAAACCTCATTCTTGTTACAAAATAGTGCTTTAAATAATACCAAATATTTAGAATTAAATAAAACTAAAAAGAACTATTTGATAACTTGGAGATTATTCTAGATCATAATTAATTCTTAAATAATGAATTAATTAATTCATTAAAGTCAAACGATATCAAAATTCATTTAAATCAATAAATATTTGCCTAAGAATAATTAAATTTAGTTAATATGCTCTTATTTTTTTAAAATTTTATAAATATCCTGTATACTGGAAATTTTTATTCATGTAGTTGCTATTTCTATTGATTTAACTACCATCCGTCTTCAGCGTCCAGCTGGTCTGCCCTATCAAACTCACCTCATCGTTGCTCCCCATTGGCGCGGTTGCCTCCGGCAGCGGTGCTTGTTTCTTCCTCACGACAAGTGGCTCACTTGTTAATAACTGACTTCATATAAATTCCTATCCTGAACATATTCAGATAAAATTCAAGAATATAAAATAATAAATATTAGGAATTGATCGATATTATACGTGGTTTTTTTTATTAATAATTTTTATTCTGATACTTCCTCCTCTTATAAACTGAAAAAC
Source organism: Parasteatoda tepidariorum (assembly GCF_043381705.1). Taxonomy (NCBI): domain Eukaryota; kingdom Metazoa; phylum Arthropoda; class Arachnida; order Araneae; family Theridiidae; genus Parasteatoda; species Parasteatoda tepidariorum. The sequence continues at coordinate 48,680,531 of NC_092205.1, read as the reverse complement.
TGTTTATAAATTTTATACAAATATTACTATCATTATAGACCAGTATTTCTCAACCCGATTTACAAATTGTGGCACTTAAAGGACTTTTTCACCAGTTTGTCTTGGATCATTCACATAATCCCTACATTGAAATATATTTTGAGCCTAGATCTATTTAAATATAGATAAAATTTAAATTAATTTTGATATAAATATTTATCCGCAGACAGGCACTTTTCCCCGGAATGTGAGAAAATTTTATAGGCCAATTATTTAAATCTTATTTTTTTTGCTATGTTAAATATGGTTACTAGTTTAATTATGAATAATAGTAAAAATTTGGGCATAAAAAACATTGATTTTTATGTATTTTTAGAAAAAAATTTATTGATTAATTGACTTTTATTTCTAACCATTATACAAAATGTTACTATCAGATTACGTTAGCGGTTTAATGTGAATTAAGTGTTTAGTAATATCTAAGGGACATCCATATTAGCTATATAGAACTAATAATAAATTCTCTGGTTAGGGGATTCAAAGGTAAAAATCCTGGGAATTTTGAAATGTAAGAATAAGCATGGAAACTTTTGGAAAATAGCCTGCAATTATTGGAAAACTTGAAAATTTTTAATTTATTAGTAATAAACATGAATTTTTTTCGTATTTCGATATTTATCAGCTAACTAAATAAAATTTTATAATCAAAATATAAAAATGAAATATTTAGGTAAAAACATAAAAATTAAAGCATTAAAACGCCAGTTTTACCTAAAGAACAATGCCTTAAAACTTTAGGTTCCCTAATTCTTTAGTATTCTTTTTAGTATTTTTTTTTTCTTCTTTCCCCGCCTTAATTTAATCAGTTTGTAGATCATAAACAAAAGATAAAAAAAAAAAATCAAAGCCTTGTCTGTTATTTCATAAATTTATTTGTTTATATGCTGTTAATTCGGTTGACATTGGATCATTGCGGCTTCATGAGAATATTGATAACTAGTAAAGATTCTTTCACAAATAGATAAGGAAAAAAACCTTAATATCCTTAGTGGCAGTTTTTTTTATATTTTTTATTTTTTTTATAACCGTCGTTGAACAGCCGACCCAATTTTATGGGTTTACGACTACTAATGTTCAACTCCTTGTAATTTTGAACCCAATCCAGAAGACAAGGGAACTCCTGGATCGAGTATTGGGAGAAAATTACCTTCGTGGTTGGAGGACTTTTTGATGGAGCTCTTCCGCATTTGCGTTTCATGGAGAGGAAGATCACGAGAAGCTCCCTCAGTTACGGCAAGGGGACTCTAACCCATGATCTGCCTACCACTGAGGATATTTCACGTCAGCACTGAATGTTTTTTTTCTTCCAAGTTTCGTAAAACCACCAGAAAATTAGAAATTCCAGTAATAGGGTTCATTATATTTGTATTGTGTTACTCGCATGAAAACCACTTAAATTCGTGTTCATCATTCAAAGCACCATATGTTATTGATATTTCTTATCACCCAATCATAGGAAAGTGAATAGGGGAAAGTTAGACAAAACTGAGTTCTTAAGATATTTTTTCTCTTGAGAAACTACTTGAATAATATTACTTAAATTTTATTTGAATAACAAAAAAGCTCATGAGCTCCAAAAACAAAAATTAATTAGTGTAAAAAAGAACTATATTTTTGAAGGGTAAAAAATTTGTTTTTAAGGAAGGATGTTAAAACTCGATTTTATCTGTCCTGGTCGATTTATTTAGAAATAATGGAGAAAAAACCTTCTATATTTTTCCCACTAAAATATTTATTTATGTCAATAAATTAATATTAAAACCCTCTTACACTGAGAATTATAGAGTGTTTAAAAATCAAGGGACATAGGGAATAGGTTTTGAAATTATCGTAAATTAAGTTTGTTTATCAGATTATAGAACAGGAACCACATACGAAACTTTTATCATCTTCCTTTTGCGATCATTTACAGGTGAGACAGGATATCCAACTTTCCAGGAATTTCGACTTGGAATATTGCGTATAATATATGGAGTATAATGTAACTTGGAGCTTGGAATATAATGTAACATTGAAATTGAAGATTTTACCTTTTTAACAAATGAAAGCAATAGCTAAATAGTTCAGTTATTACACTAGAAAAAAAAGTGAAATTCTTGCGAAAAATGAGCTTAAAATAACTTAGGAAAATTTAATACCCAAGATATTTTGACAAAAACTTTGCTATTTATTATGCTATTATAATTGATACCTGAAAACTCTCCCACTCTCCTCTGTACGCCCCCCCCCTTTTTTTTTGTTCCGCAGTGGACTGATAGTAAATACACAGTTCCCAGCAGATCACCGAAGTCAAGCTTCACTGGCTGAGGCAGTGTGCAGGTGGGTGATCGCTTGGATCAGTCTGCGTAGGGACCGAGGGTGTTCGGTATTAGTCCTCGTTAAACTGTTCTACCGTAAAGAGCTCGACTTCCCGTGCAGGTCGTCAGGCTACTGAGGCGGGGGTGTCATCCCCTCTGCAGAGGATCAGAATTCTGATGGCATGTCTTCGGATCACCCTCAGGGATGTTTCCCAGACCGTCGCCAATAGCCCATTGTGCAGCTCTAGTGCGACGTAAATGAACTACAACAACACCCCCTTTTCTTCTTCTTTTTTTATGTAAATGGGTGTGGTTAAAGAGGGAATCGAATTTCTTCTAGACCAGCATGTGAGGCATTGTTTCCGATGTATTTTCACTAGTATTATTTGCGTTAGCATTAATAGCGGTGTATTTTCAATGAAATTAATCTCGTGGCAATTGGACTAATATTTTAGGAAGCTCTATGCCTTTTATGAACGAAAAAAGGAATTGTATTTGTACCAATTTACGCGCCTGACATTGCTATCTAAGCAAGTGAGGCATTATCTCCTATGTACTTTTTTATTTTATTTTTAATCGAATGAAACTATACATGAGTCAAATGTAAAGAATAGTTCAAAAGTTGTAAGCATTTCTATGTATTAAAAAAATACTACTTTAGAAATGACTTTTTACTTTGTTATCTGGGACCGATGAAATTTTTTACGAGCAAATGAGATAAAAATTTGAATTGATGATTCTAGTTTGGAAGTTTTAAGAGTTTTCTTCATAAGTGTAATTTAAAAATAGTTCCCTTTATACAACAAAAAAAAAAGAAAAAAGATCTTTGAAATATTTGCCCTTTTAATTCGTGTTTGCTCTTATACGATTAAACGAGAAAAAATACAAAGAGAACAATACTTTGCTTATCTGTATAATAATATAAGATGTGTAAATAAATGCAACTACAAAACTGTGTTTTTTGAACATAAAGTGGGTATAGTTTCTTAACTATTAGTCCGATCGTCTCAGTATTTGTTTTATTCGATTAAGAGTGAAAAATTACGGTGGAAAATATACCTTAGATGTTCAAACAGTTCCTGGATAGCAGTGTAAAGGACATCCATAAATAAGCGTCAAAAGTTTTTTTATACAAAAAAAATAATAAGTAAATAAATCTTGTAACTTTTAAAGTATTTGCTTTATTAACTTTTGTATAGCTTCACTCGATTCAGTGTAAAAAAAAAATACACAGGAAACAATGTCTCGCCAGTTTAAAGTATCATATGCGTAAATAGGTTCAAGCATAAATTTGTACTTCCTAGACATGAAACCCATGTAACTTCCAAACTACTAATCCGTCTGGGGAGTGGTTTCATTCAATTCAACGCACGCAAAATAAATAATTAAAAAAAAAATACCTCGGAAAATATGCCTAAAGCCTGTTGGTATAGAAGAAAGTCTTCCCCTATCGAATCATCCCCATTTCTCTCAAAAAAGGGAGAAATTTTCAGGTATCAATTATAATAACGTAATCAAACTTTCCAAAAAAAAAAAAAATATGATATTAATTTTTCTGGAAAAAAAAGTCTGATTTAACTGGAGAAAAAAAAAAGAAATTCAATTAAATGTTGCAATGATCTAAAATAAATTTTCAAATAATTTAAACTACAGAATTAAGAAGGCGGAGAAAAATTAAAACTTTTCTAATCGAATTTTAAAAAACACAAACTCTAAAAAAAGGCCTATTTTGCTTTTTTTTAAAAACTCCCGTTTTAGATTACTTTTAAAGGCCGGAATATCGTAGTTTGTAGGGCGTTGGGCCCATGTTCAATAAGTCGCGAGTTCGATCCCGGACATCCGAAGATTCCCCGTGTAGCAAATAGAGGCTGATGCACGTTAAATCTGTCTGGTCACAAAGTCCTCCGTGTTCCCATAACAAATCTTACCTAGGGGAAACTGAATTGGAAATTGATCGTTCTCTGGTTCAGGTCAAAATTACGATCTATGGATGAATGAATGGGTCTGCGCTGTAAAAGGACTGTGACGTATGTGTGGCTGAATTCGTATTTTTGGCAATAGGTGGCGCCACTGAAAAACAAACGCACTCTCTGCCTTGATTTCACCAAGCAGACTTGGTAGTATTGGCGAGTGGCATTGGAAACAACAACAACAGATTGCTTTTAAAATAATGAGAAAAAAAATTCATTAATAATTTGTCATGAGTATCTCGATATTTACTGTTTTAAAATGGTGGAAACTTTCTCATTCCCGTGCCAATCAAACAATACTGCTAACTCCATTATTATAAATATTAATATTTTTATCTATAGTATTTTGAGCAAAGAAGAGCAGAATTGAAAATATTGAAAAACCTGCAGATATTGAAAAACCCAGTTGCTTACTAAATTTAAATACAATAAAATATTCTAATTTTAATACGCGTTCTGTTTTCATCAAACTCTTCAATATTACTTCTGCCACCTTCACAACAGTTTTTCATTTCCATGTCATATACGCACAGTGCGCATATGATATGATTCATCCTCTTTCCCATTCATTGCTTCTTAACTCTTACCCAACTGTAAAATAACTCTTGATTTGAAATATTAAATAATTCAATTTAAAGTAAATTTGTATTTTGATATAAAGTTTTCTATGATAAAAAATCAATCGTAAGAAATTTTTAAGATTTGCTATTGGCTAAGAATTTTTAAATTTTGCTAACACTTTTAATATTTGACTAATTTAATGGCTTATAATTTGTAATAATTTCGGATCAAAAAATCATGAAGCGCATAAAAATATAAGCTCAAAAGAACAGTGAAAAGCAAATAAATTTCAAATTATATATTAAGTAGAATGACATAATCTTCTTAAAACTTTTGAAGAACATGCGCCGGCTTATAATTTTCATACCAAATGCAAAATTTGTAATTACGAGTGGATTTAGGGCAAGGGCTCCTAATTTTTTTGAGCTATTGAATCCTAAAAGATCAATCTTATTTCGACAAAACCCATAGTCAGTGTAGTCTGATCATGGTTGTTCTTATATACTTTATAAATAAGGTATATAAAAACGAAACCTGTTATACTTTGGGAAGGATACTTTATTTTGAAAATATTTCATAAAATGAATGAAAAATCTTCGCGTTTTATCATTAATAATCTTTAATTATGTTTTAAATAATCGACTTCGCTGTCTTGTGGAGCTGAAACTAGTCTATGAATTTTGCTTTTGACATACATACATAAGCTAAAAATGAAACAAATAAGCCGGATAGTGGTTTTTATTGAAATGAAAACGAACTGCTATAAATGTTGAAAATGGTTATTACGGAAACATATTTCGATATTGAAGATAATGATTTTTTTTTAAAAATGCCATTCATTTTATTTTAATTAATTTTGTAAATGCATCTGAAATATTAAGTAAATAATGGAACATTGATCAGATCTAAATATAATTGCCGTCTTCAAACACATTTAAAAAAGAAAAGAAAAAAGTAGTTTTTTTTTTTTTTTTTTTTTTTTTTTTTTTTTTTTTTTTNAATTTTTGGATTTTTTTTACTCTTTCACGGAACCAAATGGTTTGGTACACCATTATAGCAACCGCTGATTTATACAACAGGCAAAGAATTTTAATGTTATCATCATGTGAGCCAATGCCTCCCTCTGAAGATTTCTCCATGACGACTTCCGATTTATCTTTGATCTCAACCGCGGACTTTCCCGCTTTCTTGTTCCAGTGGGTCTAAAAAGCCAGGGGCCCCCACCAGGGGGGACACTTGAAACTTGGGGGGGGGGGAATTTTTACACTAAATAAAACGGATAGTTTGGGGGGGGGATTTAGAATTTGCCCAAGAATGCGCCCAAGAGCTTGGGGGGGGGATGGGGGCCACTGTAAAAAGCAGTATCTTTTTTATTGTATTGTCATCACTCATTCGAATCACGTGGGCCATCCAATTCATTTTATTTATTTTTATGTATTTAATAACATCAGGTTGTTTATAAATCTTGTACAGTTCAAAGTTAAATCTCCTTCTCCAGTTATTGTTTTCACTTACACAACCAAGCATACTCCGCAAAATCTTTCTCTCAAATATTGCGATACAATTTTCCTCCAGTTTTGTCATTATCCAAGCTTCAGAAAATTTTTCAAAAATTATTAAAATAAAAAATATTATTTTTGATCATTCTCTGTCACAAAAAGTTTGGATCAATCTATAATTTTCATAAAATAGTTTACTTATAATTACGTTCAATACCATTGTAAAATTATTATTCATCTTTGTAAAGTGTTTTCCTTAAATATTTAATTTTCCCCTACACAGTTTTTACATATAGTCTACAATGTTTAAATTAAAACATACAATATTTCCGGGATGTTTTGTAAATTATAACGCAAGAAATGTATTTAAATTTCGGATTAATCGATTAATAACTTGAGATATGAATGTTTTAATGGAATAATTTTTATCTTGAAATGCACGAAAGACATAAAACCTATCGTATTAGGCGATTTATCTAAAAATTCTAATCGAGTGTAATTAACATTCAAACGATATAAACAATTTTATCTGTAAAATCAAAGAACGATAATTGTCAAAAACCGCTGCCTTTCGTTACTGAATATGATCAGTGCATTATCGTTGAACGAGAAAATCACAAATAAGCATTAATCAACAAATTCAAATATTTTTGTCTATCATTAGCTTAAAATCAATAAAAGGTATAACGGTATTTGCCTGATAAATTATTTATTTATCCGTCATTTAACGCTACTTACTAGTTATATTTATCACCCATTGTTAATACTTATCTCTGTTGCAAAAACCAAACAATTAGAGCCGTTTATAGATATTTTTATCATGATCATGTTAGTTTCTCTCAGATAAACTGTGCGAAATTAAACTTGTTCTGATACCAAAAAATTCTAGTCTTCTGGATTGGATTCAAAATCAATGGAATATAGACAAATGTCTTAAATCCACTACGAGCTTCATCATTTATAGAAGACTATAAAATAAGTTTTCTACAATCAGAAATTTATACCCACAATTAAAGATTATATTTAAAGCAAATGATAGGGTTTGTTTGTGATCCGATCTGGAAGTATGAAAACGTTTGAAAACTTGAGTTTAATCGATTACGAGTTTACGAACGCATGACTGACTATTAGATTTAAATAGAAGGCTGCTTTTAATACCTCCAAGAAAAATAATTCAAACTTAGTATTGCAAAGGTTCTTCTAAAAATATAATTGTAACGTAAATTGAGTCCGTATATCTCAGGGGGGCGGATTGAGCCTCATACGAAGCGATCCAGATTTAATTCTCGACGACTGTTAGTCAAGTAGTATACTGCTCCTAGTTAGCCACGACCTCAGTGTTAAACAAAAATACCCTAAGTGGTAGATGAAACATCGGTTTGAATTGCTTTGCAATCGGGTTAACCTTGGGAGATTTTCATGAATTTCCTCTTTATTGTTGTGCATAAGCAGGTTAATTTTACTCAAAGTCCTCAGCGAAGGTAATTTTGTTCCAATACTTCGTTTCCTTGTCTCCTGAGTTGGGTTCAAAATTAAAAGGCTACAGAGTTACGAATCGATGAACCAAAAATACCTCATCGAACGGCTTTTCTCAGCTGGTGATAAATCAACGTTAATATAAGAAACTTTCTGTAAATAATACGCCGAGGAACTAAAGCTTCTCTTTCTAAGCGGCAGTCAGTGTGTTGAGTTTAGTTTTCACTACCACAGTTTGGGTTGATGTTCACTCCTCTATATTAATGGCTGGGTGGCTGCAGTTTTTCCGATCTTGTCTTAGTTGGTTTGAAATCCATTCTAATGTAATGTCGACGGTGAATTCACAGAGTAAGAAAAGTTCACACGTAATCGGGCGATTGGGGATCGTGGTGCATAGGCAGAAAGGATGATTCCACTGTCTGACACAAGTATTGTCTTCGGATCATCATTAAGGATAAACCCCAGACCAGTGGTTCCCAACCTGGGGGCGATCGCCTCAAAGGGGGCGATAGAGCTTCTCAAGGGGGCGATAATCCTTAGGGGGGCGATCAGGGGGCGACGAGTACTCAAAAGATAAAAATTGCTAATAATATTAATAATTAAAGCTATTTGAGATTGAAATTAAAAAATATATATGAAACCAATGGTTCTGGTGTCGACAAAGAATTATGATAGTTAAAAATTAAAAAAAAATTCAAGTGCAGGATCGTTTTCGTCATACGTTTTGGTATCGCAGGCGGAAATCTGATAAGTCGCTCTGTTCCTCTGAGCAATAATACTGTTTCCAGGCGTACTGATGAGATGGCCGCAGACGTTGAATCAAAACTGATTAAATTTCTGAAAGAAGGTAAATTTGCGTTGCAGATTGATGAATCAACTGTGATAGATAACAAAGCTGTTTTAGCTTACGTGAGATTCATAAATGCGAGTAAGGAGATTAACTAGGAAATGTTGTTTACAAGAACTTTGAACACCGATACAAAAGGATCGTCGATTTTTAAATTGGTCAAAGACTATTTTGAGGTAAAAGAAATTCCCCTCACAAATGTAAGTGTTTGTGCAACAGGTGGTGCTCCAACCATGTCTGGTTGTCATATTGGGTTTCAGGGTCACCTTAAAAAAGAAGTACCAGAAGTTATCTCCCCATTCATTATGTCAGTCATCGTCAACTTTTGGCTGAGAAAAGTTGGTTATTCCTGGCATCAATAAAATAAAAGCTAATTCTCCTAATAACCGTTTGTTCCGAGAACTTTGCCATGAAAATGATGAAGATTTCGAATTCCTGCTCCTACATACAGCCGTGAGATGGCTTTCAAAAGGAAACTGAGCCGTTTCTTCGAATTGATGGATTCGGTTACTGAGTTTCACGACACCACTGATCCTGTTTTAAGTGAGAATTTGAAGCAACGCAAGTTAGAAACTGCGTACTTCACAGATAGTTTTGAAAAAATGAAGTAAATCAACGTAAAACTTCAAGCAAATGAAATAAACATTATCAAGGCTAAGGGAATCACATCTTCATTTATCGCCAAGTTTGATATCTACAAGTCAAACATTGGTCGCAAAGAGCTAATGCAATTTCCAACTCTTAAAAAGAGTTCAATGGCAGATATCGAGATTCTCGAAAATAAAATCTTATATTTTACTGATCACCTTGATCAGTTACAAGATTTAAAGATTTGATGAAATTAGAAATTCCGGATTGGATTTTCGATCCTTTCTCTTTTAAAGTTGTGGATAAGCTCACTTCCTCTTTGTAGACTAAGATTTTAGATTTGAAGTATGACTGTGAGGCTAAAGTCGTCTTTAAAAAATACGGTTAGGAGTTATCTTGGGTAAAGCTTATGGATACTTATCCACAATTGTGGAAACAAACTGAGCCGCTTCTCATCTCGTTCCCGTCAACATATTTAGTGGAGAGAGGATTTAGTTCTGTCTCCCAGCTGCTCACAAAGCAAAGAGATAGGTTGGACATTTGATTCAATTGCCTTTAAATCTGACGAGCATAAAACCTGACATACAAGCTTTAACTTGAAATACACCAAGCACAGGGCAGTCATTGAAGTGGTAAAAATGTACTTTCTCCCTCTTAATTTTTTTTCCTCAAATTTTAGTTGTTAACGTTTTAACTTTTTCTTGATTACATTAAAATATGAATTTAAAAAAATGTACTTTTGTTTTTATTATTCCGTTTTAAATATCATTTCTTTTTGAAAAAAAAAGATGCACAATTTTTTTTTAATTAATAAAAATGACAGGATAAATGTGCCTCCTTATTTGCATTACAATTAAAATTAAAATCAAATAACATAGCATATTTTCAGTGTTTGGTTGCTCACAAGCAACAATGAATGTTTTTTTGAGCAAAAAGAGAAAGGGGCGATAGTTCACAAAAGGTTGGGAACCACTGCCCCAGACCATCACCTATAGCCCATGAGTCTAGTGCGGCATTTACAACCAAACCCTTCTAAGCCTCCTATGTAGATGAGTTATATAAGTGTATGTTTCTCGTGTACGTGTACATAAGATAATTAGATGGTTCTTTAATTTATGAATTAATTAAAGTTATTAGATGGTTCATTGATTTTCTTTTTTTTCTTCTAGTATCTTGGTTCAAAAGACGGTGTTGTCAAAAAAATTGAAAGTGATACAGAAAAATCTCTTCAGGACATGCACAAGTATGTTCAACTGAACAAAAATACGATCATTCCTTACCTTCTCGATCAAGTTTTTCAGATTAACTGTGAACTCCATGCTAATTTTAGGATAGGAGCATTTTAATCAGTTCGTTAATTCATGTATTGGTTTAGCTGTTGAATTTGCTATAGTGAGTAAATTCATGATGTACTGAATGTAGTCTTATTACTAGAAAACTATTCAATGTAACGAAATGCTTTGGAAATAAAAAGCTCAGTGGAACAGATTACCAACATTCAAAAAAATAGTAGCTTGAAATTTTGGGTTTATAAGTATATCGATGAAATTTAGTTTGTTGACTTATGACTAATCTTATTAATTGAATTTGATTTGAGTTTAATTGCACTGCTGTGTTATTAAATAAGACGGTTTTAAATGAAAAAAAATGCATTTTGTTAACAACTTCTTGTTGTTGTAACATTTTTCTAAACTCACTCAAATGTTATTTAACCTCTTCCACTTAACTCTTCGATTGTATTTCTAACCATAGAAAAAAAAATCCTCGGATACAAATCATGATAAAAAAATATATTGTTACAATATCAAAAAGCAAAAATTATTCCCTTTTTTTTATTAAAAAAAATGTGTTAGTGAAATAGAAATTAATGTAACGATTAAAAAACTGTTCTAAAAATGTTTTCTAAATCATTAAAATCAAGTTTGAAAAATTTAAGAATTATCTTTTTTGAAACTTTTAATGGTGCTTATATAGAACTTTTTTTTTAGCCTGGCACGTTGGCTGATGAATTAATTCTAAATGCCAGTTCTTAGCTGCTAAATCCCTATAGTTTCCTAGTAATAACGCTAACATTCCAAGGAATGGGTTTTTTGCGAATTTCAAAATACAGCATTAAACTTGTGTTCGAGAAAATGTATGTAATCAAGATACTTTAACTAAGAAAATGTATAGAATAGATTGCGAAACTAAATTTGAATGAAAGTTTGGTAATGTTCATAATTATATTTTTATCACCCGTTTGTCATAAAACAGTTTTATTTCGTCATCAACGAAGGTAGCTACAATTGAATGTGATATTTTCTGTAAAAAACTTAACAAGATGTTTTTGTGCTATTCCACGAAGAAGTATTTATTTTAATCCTGATGCATTTAAATTGTTTTAAATAATTTTAAATAAAACTTTATAAATAAATGCTGTGATATTTTACTTAAAATGTAGCCTAATAAATTTCACATTCAAATATTTTGTAAAATACTTTGTATTTTCATGTGAATATGTGGAACGGTCATAAAAATGAAAATCATGCAAATTTCTTACGATATTAAAGATTATATTTTCTCCATTTTGAATTAAATATCTAAATTTTGAATCTTAGAATTATTGTGATTTGAGACAAAATTGCATTTAAGTTTTTTCTCTTTTTTTGTTCATACACATATATATTAGCTAAAATATGTATAAAATATTTTATTTTGTTAAGTTCAGTATTTATAAATGCCTATAATTATATATTATGCATTAGTGATAATTTTTGTTGTTGATTTTATTCAATTGATATTTATGAGTCATGTATAATCTCAGTTTATAAAATCTGAATATCATTTATAATCTGATAATCATGTATTTATGAAATATATTTTACATAATCTAGATATTTCACGGCAATAAAATGTTAAATTATGAAGAATGTTGTTTTGTTTAGAGGCATCATTATATTCATCTTTTAAAATCACTGATTATTGATTGTTCACAAAAAAATAGCGTTCAGCACTCATTATATATGTTACTGCAAAAGTTCAAATGCGCATCTCACATAGCTAATCTGCTGATATTTTAGTTAAGGAGAAATAAATGAATAAATTCTTAAACAATTTCTTCATAATCTATTACCAAGTTGGAATACATTTTAAAGGTACCAAAATGACTTTGGCGCCTTGTTGGCGAAAATGGTCGACGGGATATAATTAAAGTAAGCACCAAAAGGTTTGGTTAATAAGAACCAAAAAATGTTATTTAATGTTTTGGCTATGAGTATTAAATAAATCGTAGCTAGGATTTTAGCTATAGTTCAAAAATAATTAAATCATCATAAATCAGTTTTAAACAATTTTATTCTTATTAACTTGCGATAAATCGCTTGAAGACATCCGTTATAGAGCGAACCTGTCACATAATTTTCCTTTTTATTTCCTATCAGAAAGTAGAAGAAAAAGAACAATGGGGTGTAAAAAGCATTCGGATTCACGCAATCTTGTTCCAAAGATATTGTGAAATATACAAAACAATTAATGAAAATTTTGTAAGTGATATGGTCATAACTCTACGGGTAAGAGGATTTGAAACTGTTGGAGATCATATCTTCCAGATAGAAAAATCGTACAACTATTATAAAAGATTATGTAGGTAATATTATCAATATATGAAAATGTAGTACGCAATTTTAGACTCCGCTGCCACCTTATCAGCAAAAATAAACAAATAACCTGCACGTGCCTACCAACACCTCCCTTTTCCTTTAACTTTGCGTTTACAGTAGTAATCTAATTTTAGAATTATATTCAAATAAACAATGTAACTTTGTATAGAACAAAATTTATGGTTCATATCATTTCGCAAATTTTTTAAGTAGAGTATTTATTAGGAATCTTTGGTTTTTTCCTTTCAGGGGTTAGTACTCCTTATGACCGATGAAACTCTCCGAAAAAAAATGTACAACATTTTCTTTTTCCAAGCTCAATTTTACTTCAAATTTAAAAAATTTCCCACGTTTAACTCTATCTCAAATTTTTTTTGCACGTTTTTGTTTTTACTTTTCTACATTAAGAAAAATAGCAATGTGAGTTTGTTCTCTTGCGGAAGCATTGCTCACACGCCTCCTCTCCCTGTCAGCAAAAATAAGCAAATCTATCAACCCCTTAAGGTGCTTACGTAATATTTTAACGGCCCCATATCGACTATAAATTCGATAGTCCAAACGTTGAAAGAGCAAAAAAAGTATCTCCATTTAGAGATAGGCAAGTTTTGGTGTCCGATTTCAGAATAAGTGCAAATCAATTACAGTCAAACCTCGCTATAGTGAACCTTCAAGAGATCGAAATTTCGGTCCACTACAACCGGTACTTCACTATATCCGTTCCGCAAATAATTTTAACTAATAGTTCCTAACTCCCTCCTTTTATTACACATTATTTATATAAATGACCAATAAAATGAAATAAAAATAAATGACTGAAAAATAATACTTAGTAACAAAAATGTGTTAACTTTTATTTTTTATTACTTTTCGTCCTGCGTACAAAAAAAATTAGTAATCTTTAGCTGAAGAGCAATTCTCAATATCAGATACGGAAACACTTCCCGAATCTCGGATAATTTTTCCTGAATTTATGTTATTCCGCCTTTTCAAACTCAGCTATTCGAGCACATAAAAGTAATCTCAACAAATCGCTTAGCAAATTCATCAGCTTTGACTTGAAGTATTTGTCCAGATACTGGAAGATTGCGGCTTCTTTGAATCCTGAACCAATTCAATAATGCTATCTAATAATGAAGCAAGCAAGAAAAAATGCTTATTGCTACATTCCATGCTATTGATGGTTTAAAAAATCGGTATATGTATTTATTTTGAAGTAAAAGTTTCAAAATTATTACGAATACTATTATAAATGAAGAAAATAAATCAGTCGAAGACAGAAAAAAGTTCATAATATCCAACTTCCTCTCTTTTTTGGTTCACTATAACCACAAAAAATAACATATAGGGGAGAGTTGGATAAAACGGGATACGTCGCCTAGGGACCAGACTATTGCAGCTATCTAGTGGACAACGACAGAAACGTGTTATTCGACCGTGATTATATCATTCTCGGTGCGTCCCGCCTCGAGATCACTATTTGATAGAAAGTTGTAGGTCTCAGAATTTTTTTACTCTATTTTTTTGCCATTTTCTACATTTACGTGCGTTGTTTTTTACATTGTACTGCCTACATATATGGGAATAAAATTCCGGTGAGTATTAAATTTAATTAACCATTTATTTACCAATATTTTTATGTGCAGTCTATCTAATTTTCTTTTCACATTTACGCAGCAACCATGTTTGTTTCAAAAAGTGACGGAGTCGGACAAAACGGGACACTTGTGAGTTGGATAAAACGGGATAGAGTTTTTCATGTCCCGTTTTATCCACCTATTTATTTATTGGATTATTACATTTTAAAATAGCCATATATTAATGTAGGCCTAGGCTTTTTAAACAACTTATTTATATTAACTATATATAATTTTTGAATAATTTAGTCTCTTTATATAGTAATGCAAAATTTGTTTATTAACGTTCATTATTAAGCATTTTATTTTCGACTCTAGGATTTCACATCTTTCTTTAGAACTAATTGTAATGTATTTCTCTGATGAAGACTTTTTTATACATAAACAATTATTATACATAAACAATTATTTATATATTTGCATTATTTATTATTTTATCTTTATATATATGCAAAAAATTAAACATTGTAAACCCTATCCCGTTTTATCCAACCCAGGTATGCTAAAACGGGATATGTAAGAGTTTGGAAATGAATTTTTTTTTCTATTTCGCTGTCATTAAAATTAGTTGAAAATATGTTTTTTGTGTGCTTCAATAAATGTTGCAGCTACAAAAAAAATAATGTATTGTTTTCCTAAACAGATATTCCGTAGTAAATAAAAACAATAATGGTATCCCGTTTTATCCAACTCTCCCCTACGTGGTTAGCAAGGCTTGGGAGCGAACATTTCGTTCACTATATCCGGGAGTTCACTATAAACCGTGTTCACAATAGCGGGGTTTGACATCAGCCTCTAAAACAAGTATTCCATTTCTTCGTAAAAATTCGATTATTATAGGTCAAACGTAATTCAGAGAGTAACGTTAATTTATTTGCTTGTGTGCATAAGTATTACAGTGGTTTTGCCTTTGCCCTCTTCATAATATTAGCTTTTGAATTAAAATCTGAATTCAACCATAAAAACATTATTTTCAGTCATTCATTCAGCTTGTAAGTTCTGCTACTCTTACCTTGTGTGAATTTGGCCAACTCAGAACAAAAGAAATTTCGAAACCATGAATAAAGCTTATAAAAAACCTCATTTTTCATCCTTTCTGACAGCAAGTATGTGAAACAAGACTGATAAACATCCTCTACAACGTATTCATACATTTATTTGAATTTCCTAGGGGAAAGTTATATTCTGTTTATAACGGGGTCATTCATTTATTTTTTATTATCATAGTTTCAACTTCCTATTTTATGTTGCATTTGATTTTAGCTTTAAAAACATTAATTAAAAGTTTAAGATAGAAATTTACAATAGACATTTTAATTAGAATCCAATGAATGTTTTTTTCTCTTTCTCATTTTTTTGAAGCGATAATGTGTGCGAGAAAAACTTCACAGCATTAGAGTGATGTTGACTTAAGATTCAAAACGTAAGACATATTTAAGGATGTATATATAATATAGGACAAAGTACAATAATGTAGGACATACTTCAAAACAAATCAGAAATATTAAGATATAGTCAAGGCATAGCAAAACTTTTAGTTTCCCGGAATTGCATATATATTAATTTGTCACTCTCAATGAATTAATTAAAATTGCAATATATGTTTTTAAATATCAAAACAATCTTGGGCATGTCATTTTTTTTAGTACATTCTGATGCCACAGTAGGAAGGATGGAACAACAGCATAACCATTTTGGAGCCGAAAAAATGTGTTTTGGAGCAAGTAAACTTGGTTTTTGGATAGAATCAGAGCAAACAATTTCTATATTCGGTTCAGCAAGATGCTTATAAAATAACATTTTTGAGTAGATTTGAGCGGTTACCCAATATATTTTCAGGGTAGGGAGTCCGAATCCGCCCAAAGAAGAAAGCATATTATTCAGAGAAAATAAGTTTTTGTGGCTGATTTCGTAACTTAAAATATCGTAACATAAATAGCACAGATTAATTTGCATGTTTGAGGTTGCTCCTTTGAACCCTAGTGCGTGAAAATTCGCTCATTAGATCAAAAGTTATTCCGTGTGTTTTTTTTTTTCACTCCCCGCACTGTATTTTCATAAAGAGATAACAATTTCCAAAGAGGATATGTTCTGAATCACCTAGTCGAAAAATCTACGAAAATGGACATGGGACTAAATGTGAAAAGTAAAAGGATGAAATTTTTTATTCATTTTTACTCAATCTATATGTTTTGTATTTTAACTATATGAATTAATAATAAATTTTTTAATTGTATAATAAATTTATTATTGATGAAAAATACTTACCAGTTTAAGGACATTTTTTTATAACCTTTGAACGGCCAATCCAATTTAGGGTTTACGAGTCTATAGCCTTGTAATTTTGAACCCAATCCAGAAGATAAGGAAATTAATTTTGGTAGAAATTTGTCATCGTGGAGGGCTTTTTGATGGAACTAACCCACATTTGAGTTACAAGGAGAGGAAAACTACAAAAATCGCACCGTTAGCCCGACGCCATAGGATTCTAACCCCTGAACCGCCTTTCTGTGGAAATTTTAAGTCAGCACAGTGGTCGGCGCGAGTTGGGTGCAGAATTCGTATCGTCCAGCCATCACTAGAATTCAACCTCATTCATCAACCTCAATTCACCTCATTTGAGAGTGAACGCGCTATCCCCTGAGACATCATGGCTCTTAAAATATTATTTTATAATTCTCATTAAGCAGCCGATCCAATTTTGGGTTTACGACTACCAATGTTCAACTCCGCAGCCTCGTAATTTTGAACCTTATTATAAGAAATTTGGCCTTCATGGAGGACTTTTCGACGGAACTAACCCGTATTTGCGTAACATGGAGCAGGGATTCTAACCCATGATTGTGTCTACCACTAAGGATATTTTACATCAACACTGTAATCAGTGTGGAATTTGTATCGACCAGCCATCGCTTGATTTGAACCCGGTTCACCTCATTGGGAGGTGAATGCTCTATCCCCTGAGCCACCATAGCTCCTTACAATATTATTTAAAATAATTTAGTGTTCAACATTCCTGAAAAATAAAACTAAGATTATCAATTTTAACCCTCCCTACCAGAATGATCTCCAGAGTGCTCCACTGAGTATATATTTTGTTTTGAAGCAGTTTGGCGCAATTTATGTAGCTATCCCATGGCGATTCAACTATTTTTTCCCCTCATCCACGCAATCTAATGCACATTACAAAGTATCATCTTAAAAATTTTTTTTTAATCAATAAAATTAATAGAGTTGTACAATGTTACATGAGGTCTGCCATGTCGTTACCCCCCCTATCATAGCCTACTCATTTCGTTAATATGATCTACGATGTATAACCATTAATTTCACTCTAAATATTCTCTCAAGCAACTTAGCTTACAAACAAACTTAAAAGGATTTAGCTCTTCGTGAACGTGTTTCGAGTTTTATATCAGAGAAATTTTGTAAAGCGTTCATCTTACGTTATACAAACTTAATTTTCTAACTATCATCAATACTGCAATTTGTAAAAAAATATTCTGCATGCATACCGTTTAGAAAAATATCCTTGTTTTAAAAATGTATCATAAAATGATCAATAATATAAGTTACATCTTGCTAAAAAACGGTTTAAAAAAAACAATTCATTTTATCGATTTTGCAGCTAATTTTAAGAGAAATAACAGAGAAAATATATGGGTAGAAACCAAAAGGAAAAAAAAGGGGGGTCAGGGCCGGATTAACCTATAGGCACGTGCCTAGGGCCTACGAAAAACTTGGGAGAAAAAAAATTTGTTGACAAAAATAATTTAGCTTTAACAACAAGTGTATTTTGCACAAAATTATGAAGATACAAATAAAAATATAATATTTTTCGGTAATAAATTATTTTGCAGAATCTTATGATCTAATATATTACTTTTTTGCGATTTTTGGATTCAACGAAATCTTGTTTTATGCTGTCGAATTCCAAACTACGCAAAATGTCGTATTCAATAGACATAAGTGCGAGCCATGCCAAATGATCTTGATTCATTGTTGAACGCAAATAATTTTTTATCAATTTTAATCTGGAGAAAGATCTTTCTCCTTCTGCATTTGATCCAAGAATCGACAAATATATTCTTAATGCAATGTGAACGTTAGGAAAAGTATTCACAAGTTTATCTTTAATTTGAGCAAGAAAATTTTAGCATGTATTTTGAAAAGAGGGGAGGAGTGGAGGAAGGAGGGCCCAAAAACGGCTATGCCTAGGGCCTACGAAAGGTATAATCCGGCTCTGAGGGGGGTATAAACTTTACTTTTCCGGAGTTAAGTTAGACACAAGGTTAACCAAACAGGAAATCATAAAGTAAACAATTTTTCTTCAATTGATAAACATAAATATCAAGTTCTCTAATTAAAATATTCCAAAAAAAAGTTCGCTTTTTCAAAGAAGGCAGACAATAAATAAGCTCATGTTATTTTCCAAAAAACAAGAAAAGATAAGAATTTTTAAATAACTTTTCGGGACAACATAAATGAATTTGAAAATTCAAAAACTAATTCGAAATTATTAGAAAACATCCTTTCAGAGCAAAAAATTATAACTCTACTGTGATTAGTTTTTCCATTGCATCGAAAAATCCCTATTCTATTATTTCCGCTGAATTTAGTTACACAGCGAAAAAAAATCAATTTTGACATTAATGAACAAAAATTAATACAGTATTCTTTCTTAATTCCTTGACCAAAGATTCTAAAGAAATAATACACTTCACAATGTAACACAAATACATCAGTTAAAAATGCGGGATTATAAAATTTTCAGATTAAAGCAGACTAATAAAATCATAAAAAGAAAAAATTATAAGTTAATATGCATCAATATTAATCCATAATATTGATGCATAATCACTATTGATCTTACCCAATATCTGGTCAGGTTATGCAATTCTATTTTTAGGTAGTTCTATTTTTTATTTTAAGAAAAGGTAAAACAAGTTTGGAAGAGAAAAAAAAATTACTTTTCTCTTTCATCTCCCCCAAAATGTTCACTAATTAGGAATTTGGAAATTTTTTTTTGACATTCTGCCAATTTAGTTCAGCTTGGCAAATGCACTACAAATAGTCATTTACACAAAAAATCCTTAGACTTAAGCAATGACAATCTTAAGTAAAGTTTTAATAACATCAGAAAATAAATTTTTAAGCTAATTAATACATTTTTATGCAATTTAATAATTTAAAATGTAATAGTTAAGCTAATTAGTACATTTTTTTGAGTCAAGAGTTTTGTTAAAATTTACTTTAATTATTGTTTGAACTGTAGAAAAACGATTTGGAAGATGCTGAAAAATTCTTGAAACGCAAAAACAGAATTTTTAACAAAAAGAAGAAAAACTTAAGGTAGACAAGTTTATACTAAGACTACCTTTTGCCCAAAAATAGCTCAAATATGAATGATTGCAAAAATATTGTTTAACAGTAGAGATACTGTAGAGCTCTATAACACAGTTCTACAAACTGCATAGCTTTACAATCTCGAAAGTGAACCAAAATAAGTAATTTTGTTGGTTCTTAATGCTAATGCTCTTGAAATTTTAATTTTTCTTTAAACACTAAAAAAGAGCATACTTTCGTGTTTTAAACTATTGGTATTAAAAAATTATTTTCAGGCATGAATATTGACATGTCCCATAAATATTGTTATATACGTACCTGAATATTGTCATGTGTAGTAGGTAAGTTTAATGACATGCAAACAATCTACATAACATAGAATTCCATATGTTGCAAAGTTTCATGTTTCAATATTTGAGTTAAAAAGATCTTCTACTGCATTATGCCACTAAAATTAAACTGAGATTAAATGAACATTTCATGTAACTACTTCAGAACTCAAATGAGTGAATAGTCTAAAAAAAAAATTCAGTAAATAAGCTTTAAAATTTCATATTTTAATTTTAAATGATAAATTATTATAAGTTTAAATAAATATAGTTATGATTAAGTCTAAAAATGCATTAATATAATTCCTTGCCTCTAATTATGTACATATTTTTTCGTAATTTAGCTAAACAAATATACAGCAATTGATTTCTCAATCAACATGTCTTTCTCCTAAGCAGATACATCTCTTAAGATGAGACTATATTCTATTTTACTTACATTAGTAACTTTTGACTTAAAATTCAAATTATAGAAGAAAAAAAAAAAGAAAAAAAAAGATCCGAAAAACCAAGAGTAAATCATTAAGCTTCTAATACTGAATCCCCCCCTTCCAAATACAAACAAATTATACCAGGATTACTTACCCCCTTCATTATCCTTAAATAATTTGTTTGCATTTTGATATTTTGGGAAAATGAATTGAAGTTTAATAATTTATGCTTGGTTTATCAGAACTCACTTTTTTAGATACTTTAAATTTCGAAAGTAGAAAAGAATTTGCCATGATTTTATTCCACAGTATAACTTTGTATTAGGTGAGTTTCTGGATCTTGAGGGTGTCTATTTAACCAAGCTTTCGCCAAACTAATTTGAAGTGATTATAAGAAACTAAGTGCAGCATGAAACTTTTGAAAGAAACAATTAAATAAGTTTGAGTCAACTAGCTTTATAGTTTATAGGTTGATAATAGGAAATGAAACTTATATCTTGCATTTATTACTTGAAAGCAAATTTCTAAATACCAACATCTATAACACTCATTCAACTTACACTAAGCATTTTAATTTTCATGAAAAAAGGACTTTTTTTAAAGGTAGTTTTTTAACTTTTTTGATACAAATATATTTTCAACCTTCTTCCACAGTGAAAATCCTTAAATATTTCAACTTTGTAACTTCATTTAATGATGTTTGAAAATTGAAAGACTTAGCAAAGAAAAAAAAAATTATTGTTGTGTAATTAAATAAGATTGGTAATAAATATTAGTTTTTTAAAGCTCCTTATTCTAGAGAACCAGAAACTTATTTCAAGGGATCTCTAATGTTTATTAATATTTTTAAGTTATCCCATTTATGTAACAAAAATTTTTTTGTTAAAAAAAAAAAGAAAAAAAAAAAAGAAAATTCATAACAATTTACACAGTTTAATAAAATCAAAGTGATACAGCTCTTAGAAAATTATTAACAAATCAGAACATTAGATTCATATATTATAGATATTTGATGAGTCTCTCTATGGCTATAAAATAGTGTTGCTACAAAATATTTATATTTTTATACAGATGTCTCGGACAATGAATCAGAAATTTATTATGTATACATACTGAAAATACAAAGCTAAAAATTTCCGTTCACACATATTACTTGAATATGTCATAAAGTCAATCTCTAATACTTTTATCGTCGATATCGATAACGTTTAAAATGAAAGTATAGCTGAAATATGTTATTATGGAATTGGCAACGAAAACCTCTTTTGTAAGAATATTCCCATTCTTTGTTGACAATTTTAAATGCAATATCCTCATAAGGTGGACCCGCTTTAAACCTTAGAATGGCAAAATCTTTATTATCATCACAGACACTTAAACTATATTCTGGAGTTTTAGTTTTGTCAATTAAATCAGGATAAAAAATATTAAATTTATATCCTTGAACAATTTTAGGAGGAGGATTATCCATGTCATAATGGGTCTGATTATACTTATTCCACTCAAAGCCAGTGTGGACGCGATTGAAATATCTCGGTTTACGAGGCCTATATTTATCTGACCAAGTATAAGCTTTGTCTACATTATGTTCAACGCTAAACACTGCCTCATCACTATCCATGCCCTTTTTGGCAATTTTGTGAAAAGCTTTTTCTTCTTCAGACAAAAGATCCATTCCAGATGCAGAGCCTTGTTTAGACAGACGCTTTTGCATGAATTCCAAACGATCAGCATCTTCAACTGGATCCAAAAGAATAACACCTGGTTCAACTTTAGAATAACGAATTAACACAGGACTGTAACGGCCAGACTCATAGGATTCCAAAACAGGTTTTCCAGTAATCTTACTTTTTTCATTATTTTGAACCTCAGTGTTCTTGTTTTCAGGTTCTTTAAAAACGTGATCATTCGTGTCACTCGAAGTAGAAGGTTCATTTCTGTCACACGATGTCGAGGAGGCATTTGTGTCTTTAGAGGTTGATGGTGCATCCGTATCACTTGAATTTGATGCTGTATTTGTGTCACTTAAGTTTGAGGACACATTTGAGACCCTGGATGTAGATGGAGCATCATTATCCTTTAAATCATCAGATAATCTGTTATTAGATACACAAGGAAATAAGGGAGTACGCTCAACTCCTTGTTCTTGTTTGAGTTTATATAACTTATGTCGCAAGTTTTCCTCGTGACGTTCTCGTAGCCTAGCACGGGCCATATAAGCATTGAGTCGTGATAGCAAAGTTTCCCAATAGCTAATATCTAAACCTTCACCTCTCTCTGCAATTTTCTTCTCAATTTGGCGATACATAGCTTGAAGTTGAGTCGGAGATTTACCCTTAAAAATTGAAACTATTTCCGAATTAACCGATGAGTTAATGCTTTCACGATGTTCAGATCCACTCAGTTCTCTTAACTTATGAATTTCATCATCAACTATTATCTGAAGATCTTTCCAGTAATCAAAGTTCTTCCCGTTTTCTAACTCAATGTAGACTTTTATATCTTCTTGGAGGTCCTCAAGATCTTGACTTTTTAGTCCATTTAGATATACATAAGGCTCATGCATCTCAACAGTAAAATCTTCTTCTTCAGAGCTGATATAACGAGCTAATAAATCGATAGGTTTAGCTCTTCCATCTTGAATACGGATTTTAGATCTTAATTTAGCCTGCTGCAAGTGGAATGTATCTTCCTGTTTCTCCCATTCAGAAAAAGTCGCTGCTTCCTTTTCTCTTTGAATTCTCGTCATTTCTGCTTCTCTGAACTCTCGTTCTTTTTCTCTCTCTAAACGACGCTGTTTAACTTTTTCTAATTCCAGCTTATTTTGTTCTAGCTTCTGTCGATTTCTTCGTTCCAACTCTTCTTTATCTAACTTGTTAAGACCCTCCTTTTCCAGTTTTTTCTTCCACACAAATGTATTTAATAAGTTTGTATCACCGAAGGGGTTATCAGTATTTGTGTAGTTTATGTATTCTTTGTCCCATCCTAACACTTTTTCCTTTCTCTTACGTTCTTTCAACTCTTTCTTTGCGAATCTTCTTAGACGCTTCTCTTCCGGAGTTTCTAAGGATTTTAAAAGATTTTTTTCGGATGAATCTTTCTGAGACATGCTTGAAATTTTCAATGAACTCTGACGAAACGTTACTAATTCTCCAAATAATATATATACGTTTCACATAAAAAGAAATAATTAAACAACATTTATCAAAATACAACAAATTTTACTTTGTTTACGTAAATCTCAATAAGTATTGCCATTCTGCTGTTGCTTTTTAACATACTTCTAATTTTTTATTCTTGTTGCCATACCTAATTCTTATGCTTTCAATAAAAACAAGCGCCCTTAAAAGAATAAAAAGATAAAAAATAAACTTGCAAGAAATTGGCTTCTAAATTTAAAAACTCAATTTATTTAATTATTGATAGATGCAATAGATTTAAGTATTTCAGAAATCACAAGCTTAGTTTCGGTTCAAGCGTTCTGCCACTGCGCATGAGCAACAACTTCAATCCAAGGGGCGGCCATATTGCTGTTTCGGATTGATTGTACTGCTGCAAAGGCGGATAATAACTTATTTATCAGTTGCATATATTGTATTATAAAGCTTTAAAACCATCTTACTTTTCATCTGAATATTGTAAGTTTCATTTTTTATATGCCTCTTTTTGTATAAATAGCTTACATATTGCTTTATTTATTCAAATCTGTGTACATACGTTCTTTTTAAAGTAGTAGTTACAGAATCCAGTTATTGACAAAGGAGGAAACTTAAATAATTGCGTTTAAATTATTTTGCTGTGTACATTTTGAAAAAATTTAATTTTTGTTTAAAGTATCAATTAATCAAATGATTATACTTCAACTCAAACGTTAGTAGTCATATGATTGCGTTTGTCAACATAGGGATTAATTACGATAAAATAATTTGCATTAAATTTAAATTAATTACTTGAAGTTATGGATTATTTCCGTATTGTATTGATTATTACTACTTTAATCAAGTTAACAAATTGTAACAATAATGAGTTTGAACAATTAATAAATTTTGAATAAGTAATTCATTACTTTCAACGGATAGAATATAAATTTTATTTTTTTAAAAATATCTACTTTTGATCTTTAGAAAACCATTAGAGTATGAAATCACTTATTAGATTTCAGTGTAAGGAAAAATTGTTCTTTAGTCAAACGAACAAAAAGTTCTAAGATATTGTAGTACTTGGAATAAGCTAAGCATAGTCTATTATGTTTTTTTTTCCTCAGAATTTTCCATGTAAATTTCTATATTCAAAGTTATTAAACTGTTTCATAGCTTTTTGCTCACAGCTATAAAACTTGTTTCTCCAAACATAATTCCATGTAAAAATTATTAATAAATATTTATTTACCTAATAATGGTTAAAAGCAATAACATTAAACATATAGACAAATTCAGTTTAAATAGTTTTTGTGTTATAAAATTTCAAAAAAAAATGTTTTAGTACTTTTATTTTCCAAGGACTATTCGTATTAGTCTGATTTGATTAACATTTTGTATTTTGTCATTTAAAGTTATACTGTTTATAATAATTAAAAAAAATTTCAATTCTTACGATCAAAAATCTTTAACAAAATTTAATAAAAAAATTTTTTTGCCTGGAATTATGATTGAATTGAAAAGGTTTAGAATTATGTGCCAAAATTTTAAAATTAGCTTAAAATAACTTTTGAAATTTAGTGAAATACAGCAATAACAACATGGCAACTGAACTTTTAATGACTGTCAGGACATAACTAAACCATACTTATCTGATTACTACTGTATCTGTAGAAACTATTTCAGTTTGGAAGAAAATGAATTATTTAAAATATAATGCAAAATTTATTTGCAATAAGAAGCATTCTGAATAATTGACAGGTTAGTATAAAAACATACTAATTGGTCAATCGAAGAAAAAATAACTCGATAAATCACAAATCCAATTGTTGGAACCTCAGTATTGATTTGCAACATTATGGTAAAATTCTAAAATTTATCTGCAAAGTATGTTTTAAAATATTTGCAATAAATGTTGCCTTCTTTGTGTCCATAAGTTACATTACTTCATGAAAAGTTCGATTAGGAAGCAGTGTTTTCATCATAGAAAAAAAAATGGGTGAGAATTTCTCACCCTTTCTCAAAAACAGAGTGAGATTTCAAAAACTAAAGTGAGATTTCTAAAAACTGAAGAAAAAAAAATCTCTAGGAAAAATTTTTTTTTTAATTATAATACATTTCTAACGTCTTCTATTTTTTAAAGCATTGAATATTTTTGGTGCATCATCATAGAAGATTTTGCCTTTACAAGGTATTTGTCCATCTTACATTAACACATAAAAAATTTGAACGTCTTACATGAAGAAACCTAACCTACGGTAAACACGTGGTTGCAGAGAAATGTGTCCTGAAAGGGGTTCTGTGGTTGTGTTCTGTTGTTCGAAAAGGTTTTTAACAATACTGGATGTTGAAAATAATGAAAGATACAGGCAGAAAAGTGAAACGGATTTTATTCTAATTGGCGTAATTCTAAGCTTTGTTCGAAAATGCGAGAAATTCGCGATTTTTGAAATTGATTTATAGAATGCGCAAATTTCTCGCGGTAATAATTTTTTAATGCGAGAAAAGAAAAAAATATGCGAGATTCTCGCGCTGTAGTGAAAACACTGGGAAGTATACTTACAAAACTTGAAATTAAATAATTGAAAAGTTATCAATTTGAAATTCATTGATTGAAAAGAAACATTCTATAACAGAAAATCAAAAATGCTTAAAATTTCTATCATTTTTATTAAAATATTAAAAACAAACATTTTTTTTAAAAAAATGTACTGAATTTTGTGTAAACTAAATTAAGTTTAAAACTTTCTAAAATTTGAGAAAGGAAGCAAAATCTCCACCTGTAATAAAATAATTTTGTACTTTAAGCAGTGTACTAAAAACTGAAATAGAAAGTGAAAATAGCCTTCAAAATTTTTTGGATATCATTTCCAAAAATGATCTGCTATAGCCCATTAACAAGCTCTTGGAAAGAAAAAGAATGTTGAAGAGGTCATTCTTTTTAGTTTAATTTGATTTTGTTAAAAGAATTTGGGAGATTTCCGTATTGTGATCTGTGGCAGAATAATCGCCAAGTCTTCTAGGTAACCGGCCAACTAAAAAAAATAATAAATAAATAAAATAACAGAAAGGAACTAATATCCACCTCTGGGCATACATATATTTATTTATTATTTTTTAAAAAATTTTCCTAGTTTAAAATCTGGCGATTGTAGCTCACGCTATGGAAATATCCCCTAATTTAATTTTTTTTTTGTTAAACAAAGTTGGGTTATTTTGTTTGTTGGACTATAATAATTCTGTGCTAGCTGTGTGACTGAGATCACAAATAGTCATTGATAACAGTTATGTTTTTGGAGTGAGAAATAGAGAAAAATAAGGACATAAAATAATGTCAATTAAAATTATGATGTGTAAGTTGTATCCTGGTTTTATTTTTATTAGTATTTGACTCGGTTCTTTTGTTTTAAAGGGACTTATAATTTCAAATAACCACGATTGTACTATAGTGCTTAATTTCAAATTAAAGATTTTAGCCCTTGTTCTTTATTAAGTTTAAATATTTGTACTTCATGTGTTTTATTATAGTTTGAGTATTTTTACGCAAAGAGTTGTGTTTTGATAAGCTATGAAATTTCGTTCCTAAGATGTATGAAATTAATTAATTTAGGTGGAAAAACATTGAATCAAGATGTCTAGTGGACCATATAACTATTCATATATCTTCAAATATATCATTATTGGTGACATGGGAGTTGGAAAGTCTTGCCTACTACACCAGTTTACAGAGAAGAAATGTTAGTATATTTTCACTTTTAATTAGTGTTCTAAAAAGTAAATCATGTATAGGGAAGAGTGCTTTTTTCAATTAAACTTATTTAATTTTTGCTGTTGACATATAAGTAATTAGATAATGATAGTTTTTGTTATCAGTTAAGCTTTTCTTATGTTCTTTTTCTTACCTAGTAGGGGTTCACAACCTTTTTGAGCTTTTTGTAGGGGGCCACCCCTAAAGCAGAATTTTTTTGGGCTTTCTGCGACACACCTCTCTAGCGCTAATATCTCTCTGCAAGATACTTTTAATAATAACTAACATATATGTTATTAATTAAATTTAAAGTAACAGAAGCGTTTTATTTACAAAGAAGAGCCTATTTGGATATAAAATTGTATATATTTTTTTGAAAATGAATATGTAATAGTTAGTTATTCTAATATCACGGGCGATATTGTCACTTTTTGTGAGAGGAAAACACACTAATTATTTCTTTTTTTGCATTTCGCAAATCATCATCATTTAAAAAAATAATAATTGAAATTCGTAAAATCAATGAAAGAAAAGAAAACCAATTTTTTTTTCCACAGATGGGAATAAAAAAAATCACCAGCATTTCTTCCCCTTTGATGAGTGAAAAAGGTATCTCTTGAGTATGATTGTGGAGGGATAAGAATCTTTCAAACATTTCTACAGAAAAGAAATTTTTGCATCAATATTCTTTATTTTTCATTCTTCTCAAATAGGAACTGAAAATTTAAGAACATTTCTTTCCCCTCCGATGCGTTAAAAAGCATCTCTCAAATATGATTTTATAGGAAAAAGAATTTCAGAATTTTTGCAGAAAGGAAAACCAAAATTTTTTACTTTCTAAAAGGAAATTCTTTATGCAAAAACTCTATCATTCTGCGACAATTTCGCCTTGTCGCTGCGATTTTGCCACGGGGAAGGCCACTTGCACAGCAAATTGAATAATAAAGGGCCTCAAACGTACTTAGACATGTTAATGTCTAATGACAAAAATTTATGGTTGTTTTCAGTCTAAATGTAAACAACAACAATCTAGAGCTCTTGACCTGCTCTACTTCCAGTTAAAAAGTATACAGCTGATTACTACAGCTTACTCTGCAAGGCAATATTTTCAAACAGATAATTTTGTTTTTAATAAAGGCAATAAGTTATGAGCTCAAAGTTAATTAGAGATTTTTTTAGTTAATTTGAAATCTTTTGTTAAAGTTGTCATGATTGTTAGATTTAGAAAGAACTCGCACAGACAGTTCTGATTTCGCCTCGTTTTACTTCTTTATTATTGTTTGTTCTTGGTGCAAGCCATGCACCATCATATGTTAGTGTTAGTATATTGCTTGAGCAGCGAAATTAAGTTTTTTTTACGAATTATCATTTAGGTTTAAATTTCGAAGTTGGTATATTGTTAGCAAAGGTAGAAGTATTTTATAACATTTCTTTTTTTCAACTGACAGTTCTTATATCTTGAAATGACATGTTTTCAAATGACTATTCTTATTATGATTTTTCTTTTAAAAATAATA
The DNA here is from genome assembly GCF_043381705.1 of Parasteatoda tepidariorum. NCBI lineage: Eukaryota > Metazoa > Arthropoda > Arachnida > Araneae > Theridiidae > Parasteatoda > Parasteatoda tepidariorum. The sequence continues at coordinate 48,651,474 of NC_092205.1, read as the reverse complement.
GTAAATCAGGTAACAAATACATATAGATAAGGAATACTACTCAAGAGAATCTCAAAACACAATGATAATGTTGTGAGCCAAATGACTTCAAAACACACCAAAAACAGTAACCCAGAAGTGTAGGCAGTCAAGAGCTTGATGTATTAAAAATATATAAAAATTGGATAAAAAGAATACTTTTTTATTTTTTGTCATATCACTTAGTACAAAAAATAATTTTAAAAAAAATTTAAACTTTTAAAAAAAAAAATCTTCACAGAAAAAAAGTATAAAAAATAAATCAATAAATGCATATTTTGATGAGTAATATCAATTCATATTAAATATTTTAATGAAGAAAATTTATAGGATTTAAACAAAAACCAAGGATTAAAATAAAACCATTGTTGTACAAAATAAGGTTCAATATTTATCAGGTATTATACTTCAGATATTATTTCTATTTCTTGAATTATTTGAGGTTTCGTGAATTTAATTACTAAATTTTTTCCTGTAAAAAGTACCTAAATTAGAGAAAATTAAAAAAAAAAATTACAGTGAGCAGCTTAGAAATTCACATTTTCCAAAACTTCTCAAAATATTCATGTTGCAATTACATTGTATTAAACTATCAGTATAGTATTCTGTATTACATTGGATTAAAATATCAGAATACATGGATGGCTCATGAATTAAATGCTCAGAATCATGGATTAAATGCTGCTGAAAAAACAGTAATAGAATAAGGAATATTGACTATGAAATAAGACATAAAATTGTATCAAAAAGTGATTATTTTAATGCACGATTAAAAACTCATGTGTTGTTATAACATTGTAGTTGGAAAGAAACAGGATCGTTTAAATCACATGGAAAAACATTGCAATAATTGCGCACCAAATTGCTCTAATTACGATGAAACCAGTACAAATATTTGATACCCTTCATTTGTCCTGATTAGTGATTAATAAGTAATTATTTAAATGCGTTATTTAAATTTGCATGCCTTTATAAAATTAAGGATTTTTAAATCCCCATGAAAATGTAAAGCAATAACTTCCGGAAAATAGCTGAAAAACAACTTAGATTTACGATGAAATCAGTTCGAACAAAACACCAAAAAAAAAAAATTATTATTTAAATGTGCGATTTGAAACTCTTATTTTGTAATAATTTCTAAGTAAAAATTTGGCATTTTTAAAATCACATGAAAAAGCGTAGCAAAACTGCCTTTTAAAAAAAATTAATGAAAAGAAATCATTTCTTTTTACGATGAAATCTGCGTAAATATAGTAAAAAATTGCATGATTAAAATATTAAATGCACGATTTAAAACTCACAAGTTATAATATCGTATTAAATGTATCGGAATTTTAAATACTTGGAAATTATAAAAAACTGACAAAAAAAAGGACTGAAAAATCATTTGGATTTCAGATGGAATCTATAAAAATAGAGCGAGACAAAAAGGGATTACTCAAATTCAAAATTTGACTATCTTAATATCTTATTAAAAGTATTGGATTTTTTAAAAACCATGTGAAATTTCAAAGCAATAATGGCAGAAAAAGCCATTGAGAAACATAGATTCATAATAGAATCTATGTAAATTGAGCTTGTCAAAAAGTAATTCAAATGTGTGATTCAAAATTTTCGCCATTTTTTTTAACTTTTCAAAAAAAAATTTATGATGCTCAAAAACTTTTGTGGGATGCTGGTTGTGTACCTCTAACTTACAGTTAGTATTATAAAAAGTAAAGTATTTCCTCAATAGCCCGGTGGCTATGGTAAAGGACGCTAAGGCTCTGCAATTTCATGACCAAAGGCGTGATTGTGGCAATGAGATCAGCATAACTTACTTCTGCCTTTACTTCACATATAAGCTTTTGTCCATTGATCTAAAGCTGGGGGGAGGCCAGCCACCACACCATTGTGGATCAAGCTGCAATTCTTCACAGTGACAGTTATGTGCATTAATTGAGTCATCGTGACTCACAGTAAATATTATAATACATTACACTTTCAAGTTAGTGTCAATAAGTTTTGCCATTGACTAGTTGTAGTATTTTTAAGTGACCAATTTTTTGAAATTTGAAAATCTCAAAATATTGAAGACACTGTTGACTGTTAATGTTAGTAATGTAAAGCATTTCTTTTGAATCATTTCTCATAAGATATCAAACATTACAATGTTAGCGTATAAACGGGGAGAAAAGCCATGAAGCGAACATGAAATAAAGTAATTTTTCAAATATTATAAAATATTCATAATTATTTGATGTATATTTTTTGAAAAAAAAATTCTAATGGATTTCATTTTGAACAACAACAACAAAAAAGTGACGCTCGGGTGGTGAGTGTCAGACAATTTTTTAATCGCCCTTTGTTATTTTGAAGCACCCTATAAGTAATTGTTTGTGACTATTAATTTTACCGTATATTTTATGATATCAGTTGTTTGATATTTAACTTTTTTAGCAATTTAATGTAGAACTGATTGAATTTTTTTTAGTTATGGCGGACTGCCCTCACACTATTGGTGTAGAGTTTGGAACAAGAATTATTGAAGTGTGTGGACAAAAAATAAAGTTACAGATATGGGACACTGCTGGCCAGGAAAGGTTTCGAGCTGTAACCCGAAGTTATTATAGAGGAGCTGCAGGCGCTTTAATGGTTTATGATATTACTAGGTAGGACTCAAAATTGTTTATTTTTTCCTATGTAAATCAAAAGAAATACTCATTGTTATAATTATTATATATACAGTAGAATCATAATTTCCTACTATAATTTTAGTGCATGCACTTATGAAATATTTATTCACAAGGGCATGCATTAATCTTTAAGTTAGAGTGCTAATGTGTCTTTTGTGATGCAAGTGAATGACATAAAATTTATGTTTAACTTAAAACCTTTGCTGTGACTCTGAACATCTTTTGTTTGGATGCCTCTGACAACCAAAAATTTGAAGAATTGGCAGTTCCTTTTATAATAGTTTTCTTTTAATTTTTTTTTTAAACTTAAACACAAATTTCACACCAAAATAATAGAAAAACAAGGAAAATGGTGTAAGAGTAGCTATTTCCATACATAAGACCAGATATTTAAAATCAGAAATTTCTTAATTTTTTTTATGGAACCTTATTTAATAATTTATTTTTTTTGATTATGTGCCACAAAATCTTATGAAATAGTATGTGTTGAAAGTTGAGAACCAAACCATTTATTAGTGGTTTTTTAAAATGTCTCATATATGTAATTGTTACTTTGTCTATTAAAAAGTTATCTAATTTAATTACTAATTTGTTTCAAGCTAGTTCCAAAATGGACATGTTCGTATGAAATTGCTCTAAATTATTTTAAATGTGTTCACAACTGCTGTAAAATATACATTTCCCCCAAAAATTTGCTAAATCTGCTGCAAATAATGGCATTTTATTCAAATTTAATTTGTATTTGAAAAAGATTTTTAATTTTGATAATTAAAGAGCTGTATTGAATCAAAATAAAATTCAAAAGTATGTTAAATACTTCATTTTTCATTACAAGTCCAGTTAAATTGAAATTATTGAGTGAAATAGCTGTTTCAGGGTAGCTTCACACTCAATTCTTAATCTGGTATTTTATTTTTTATTTATATTTCGTTTGAATTGGTTTTATGTCTTTGCAGGAGGAGTACTTATAATCACCTCAGTAGCTGGCTGACTGATGCACGGAACTTGACCAATCCGAATACAGTAAATTATTTTTATGTTGCTAGATGCAATTGACTCTTAATTCACTTATTAATGCCTCACTCTGGAGGATTGAGTATTTTATAGATATGTTGATGAAAAGCTATAAAAAATTTTAACACTTCATGTTGTTAATAAGACATTAAATATTACAAGATGATGTGAATGAACTAACTTATATGGAATGTACTTATATTTATATCTACAATAGCTTATAACAATATATTACAACAATATATTACAAAGCACAAATCTTCAAATCAAATGAATTGTTGGTCAAATCAAACGAATTAAAAGTCTATAGCAATTTTTTTTTGTAAATAAATAATTGATCAATTTATATTTATTCATAAAATTAATTAATAGAATATTATGTTAATAAAAATTCATTTCTGGCTATTTTTTAATTAAAATATTATACATTTATGAATTGTTTAAGTAAGCTTAATGCGTAACACATTAAAAGTGATGCATAACTAAGTTGTGTTATTTAAAATATGTCAATCTAAATTATTAAAAATATGAGTGATTTTTGTTTTCATTATTCATCCGAAATTAATATTCTGCGTTGAGCAGTATAGGCTAAATACCAATGTTGCATCTCTAATTTAGTAGCAGCGATTGTTGCGCAGAATCTTGTATCTATTTACAATTTAAAAACTTCTTGAAAAGGTTTTTAGCAATTTTTGCATTAACAGGACCCTATTTACACAAATTCACAAAAGCAGGACTCTGGTTGAAAGAATGTGGCTTAACACTTATTTTGTATTCACAAATTATGAGTAATTTTTTCACAATTGTACAAAAACAGGCCCTTTCACAAAATGTCTGAACAGACTCCTGGCTTGTTTGGGATGTAAAAGTCCTTCACAGCTTTTATAAAGAAGTTTTCTATAAACACTTTGTTATAAAGGATCGCCAATTTAAAAACTAATTATTGAAAATGGAAAACTAATTTGTACTTAATGCATGAATAGTTTAAATTTTAAAAATACTAAATTTTACTTAACACTTTTGAATTCAATCTGTATTTTTGACATTCTTGAGTTTTATTATAATTCTGCACTTTAATCATATTACTAATATTATATTCTTAAAAAAAAATATATATATATAGATTTTAGTTGATTAATAATTGGTTTGAAGGGAATTTAATTAAAGTAATTAATTTTAGTTTTCTAATTTTTTACTGTTAAGGTCTAAAATATTTTAAAATTATTCCATTCTTTTATTTGATTTCAAGACAAATAAGTTTGCTTTAAAATTTTAAAGCAGTGAATCAACCGTTTCAACAGAATTTTTTTTTTTCCAGGTTATATTTCTAATTGGTAACAAATGTGATCTGGATGCTCAACGAGATGTGACTTATGAAGAGGCTAAACAATTTGCAGATGAAAATAAATTAATGTTTGTGGAAGCAAGTGCTAAAACGTAAAATTAGAATTGTTCTTTTGATTACCAATCTCTTTTTGCTTTTTATGTGTTATGACAATGGTTATGTACCAATAAATCATCAGGCTTTGATAAAAAAAATTTTTCATCAGATCATATTTAAAAAATTTTAGTGAATTAGGTTGTGCTAATTACTTATGTTATGACAAAATATTCCTTAATCTTTAAGAGTGTTGTATTTCTTCAATACCTTCATATTGGCCATCTCTAAGGCCTTAAATTTTATTTTGCTATGTTTCCTTCTTAATGTGAAAGTTTTTTTTTTATGACCTGAATGTAATTTAACCCACTGACGGTTCTGCACGTAAAAAGTCGCATTTTAACCTGCAGCCTTCTCTGCATAGCAAAACCGGTTTTCCCATGTTAACTGATAGGGGAACTGTGTGTAAGGGAGAAACATTCTCCCAATTTTGCCCACTTCCTTAACCGCCAGTGGGTTAAATATTGCAGAATTTAAGTATTTTTGTGTGTTTTAAGTAATATGAAGCACCATTTCTGAGTGTGCACTGTGCCAATTCTTTTTTCTGCTCGAATTTATTAAAACTTTTGATGCTTTTTTCCTTTCCATTTGAGTGGTTTTGTGCTATTTAGTCGAAAGTATTCTAGTTTAAATTAAGGAGATTTTAAGAATATGACTACCTAATAGTACCTTTTTTAAAGCATTAAAAAGTAATTCAATACATTAGGTAAAACCAAAAAAAAATGTTGTCGAAAATGTAAATTGTAAAATAAATATATTATCTTTAGGGCAATATATCATACATATTTTATTTAAATAATTAAAAATACTTGAAAATAATAGAATGATGAACAATTAAAAAAATTACATGGGTAGCATGTATAATAGTAAAAGTAAGTTTTAGTAATAATGGGATTTAATAATTGAGTAGATTTTTTTTTTTACATAATGTAGCTTTAAGTTAAATAACAAAGTTTCTAGTTGTCCTGAATTTTTTTATATTTCCGATTAGGAAATATTTGTCCCTTATTTTCAGCTATTTGTTCTAATATTTCTGACTTGTATTGTGAAACCCTATTAAGAATATTTGATTAAAGAAGTTATGACCTTGCTTGCAAATTTTAAATAGATATTGTTGTGAAGGAATATTAGCTATTTGATACTGTTATTATTTTTGTTACTGAACAGTACAACTAAAATTTCTTAAATATTGATCACAAACTGTTATGAGTTGCTTGTAGCTCTATTAATAGAATTATTTTGGAAAAATTGTTAAAACTTAATTTTCAGAATGAAGAAGTTACTCTGAAATTAAAAATAGTATATTTTAATAAATTTTTTTTTATTTGCCATAAAATTTCGCCTTATTGTACTTCAGTAGAGCAAATAAGACTTTTTATAGTTTATTGTTTCTGTTTTTAAAAAGTAGTCTGGTACATTTATACTGTATGAAAAATTTACGTTTATCAGAATTGTTTTTTCAATTAAAAAAAAATGCATTTTGAAAATGTTAAAAAAATTAATAAAATCATAATACAATACAAATTAAATGACACTGATGGTAGAAAAATTCTAAACAGAACGAAAAGAAAGGTAAGTAACTTAGACAAGCACCTCATTTTCTTTTATGCTTTGATTGTGACAAGCATAACTTGTCTCTTATGAAAGATTTATTTTATTTAAAAGAAGAAATTTAATTATTTATGAACATTGATTAAAAACATCTATGATTTTTCCTACTTAATTGTTTGGGTAACACTTTAAACCATTTTAAAACTCAATAAGAACTGAAATGTAAATATTTATGAGATTGGATTAAACTGTGTAATCTTCATTTAAAAAAAAATTTAATTCTGCATATTATTATTATTTATTTTTTCTTTTAAGCTTCTGCTACAAAATCTTTGTGTACAGTATTTTAATTGAATCTTCACAAACCATGGCTTTTTTTTTTTTGTATCCAAATTATCCCTTTTCAATTATCTTTGAGAAAAATGTTTGTGTAAATATTTGTTCTGTTTTAATTCTAATTGAAATTGTTAAAGAATAATATTATTTTTTAGTGGAGAAAATGTGGAAGAGGCATTCTTAGAAACAGCTAAAAGAATATACCAAAACATTCAGGATGGAAGGTACTTAACAATTTGTATTAAAATTTGGTTTTAAACTTTTTTTTGTGAATTTTTAATTAGTTTTTCTACTGGTGCCCATAACTTCATAATAGTTATATTATAATTTTTTTTCTGTCTAGTGATAGATGGTTCTGAAATTTCTGGTAGTTTTTTTTCTTCCTGCAATAATTATTTCTTTAGTCGTTTTACTTTGTTTTTTCAAATTCAGGTAGATTTAATACATTTTTAGGACATGCACAAATTTGAGTTATCCCTTTTTTGAAGCATTTGATTCACATCTTTTAATGATAGATATTTGTATTTTATTTGTCAATTTTTGATCACTATCGTATGGTTTTTGAAATTGTGATATTTTAAATATGTTTTTATAATGATGTTATACATGACAATTCGATCGTAATGTCACATCATTTGATGATTGTTATTTCCCAAGTTATTCATTTTTTTTTTACCTTTTCACATTAATTTTTAAACTCATGTTTTCTATTAGAATGTGAGCATTTCGTATATAAGTTTATCATCACTTTTTGATGTGTTGAATTTATGATGATTCTGTAAGGAATCTAAATCTTTTTTTTTTAATCATTTCTACTTTTTTTTCTAACTTGTTTTTTTATTATTACGACAAGCATATAATTCAAATTTAAGGAAGAAATGTTTTTTTTACCTGCTCAGTTCGCAGCAATCTTATAGTAAATTTATGACAGCTGTTGGTTGTTTTTAAGCCATTTCCATGTGGTTTTTTTTTAATTCCGATATTTTTAATGCTATGTTAAGGCTAAAGAAATTCATATTTCAGTAATCGCTTTCGTATACCCTTGATTCGTGATGATTTTATCATAAATCCACATTAAGTTCTGATCGCTCTTTCTGTAATTTGATCTTGTGAGGAGCTGGACAACAGAACTAAATCCTCTTTTTACTAAGTACGCTTACTGGAACAAGGTGAGGAGCAGTTCAGTTTTTTTCCACAATTGTGGATAAGTGTGCATAACTTTATCCATGGTAACTCGTTACCATGCTTTTTGAAAAACGACTTTTTCTTCACAGTCATACTTCAGATCTAGAAATTCAGTCTGTTACGAGGAAATGAGCTTATCCACAGCTTCAAAAGAGGAAGGGTCAAAAATCCAATCCGGAATTTCTCATTTGGTCAAATTTTCCTATCTTGATTTCATATCAGTTTTTAACTCATCAAGGTGTTTAGAACAAGTTAAGATTTCGTTTTCAAAAATCTCGTTATCTGCCATTGAACACTTTTTAAAGGTCGGAAACTGAATCAGCTCTTCAAACTTGGCTGTGAATGATATGATTCCTTTAGCCTTGATAATGTTCATATGTTGCTATATGTTGATTTCATTAATTTTTTCCAAAATATTTGAGGTACATAATTTCCAACTTGCATTGCTTCAAATTCTCACTTAAAACAGGATCAGTGGATTCGAGAAACTCCGTAACAGAGTCAAATATTTCAAAGAAGCTGCACAAACAATTTCATTTTTCTTGCGGCCCTATGTGAGAGCCCTGACTTCTTATCATTTTCATGGCAAAGTTTTAGGAACAGTCATTAAGGGAATTTGCTTTGCTCTTATTGGTGCCAGAAATAATGAATTGTAAAGTTTTGTGCAGGACACCTAAATTTTTTTGCAGCCAAATGATGATGAATAACATAATGAATTGCGATAATCTCAAGCACTTCTTTTTTAATGTGGGCCAGAAACCCAGCATGAGGACCAGACATGGCAGTAGCACCGTCTGTTGCTTTAACGTTCACATTTGTAGGGGTATTTCTTTTTCCTTAAAATATCTCACCAATTTAAATATTGATGATCCCTTTGTATCAGTGATCAAAGTTCTCACAGCATTTCCTCGTTGATCTGCTTATGCTCATTAATAAACCTCACATAAGCTGACACAAGGGCTTTGCTATCAATCAAAAATTTGGTGAGTTTAAATTCTACACCTACGGCCATTTTGTAGATTCACCTGGAAACAATATTGTTGCTCAGACGAACGAAGTCTTATCTTACTACTCAAGCCTTCACCAGTCATGATATCAATTATTTTTTTGGTAGCAGGTAAAACAAAAGTTTCGCCAATTCTGCGAGGTTTGCCCCATTTAGCTATTAATAAAGACACTTCGTAGGAAGCAAGAAGACCTTTGTCAGGATCAGTTGCTTGTCTTTTAAATAGTTCAATCAAATTAAGCCATTTATCAACTTTACTTTTGAGATCTTGAAAATAACTAAGGGGTTTACTCATTCTGTCACTACGTATTTTTGAAAAATGGTCTCTCAATCGCGAGGGCCTCATTGTAAGTAAATGTTTTGCCGCATAAATGACAGCTTGTTTATCTATCTGCTTCTCCTGTAACAAATTTTTAAATTGGGAGTCATTGAGACTAGAGAGGATCGTTTGTGTCGAAGTTGGGGTATAAAACCCTAGTGGATCTCAGCCATGACCATTAGGTAAAGATACTTCTATTCTCGAAGGTCAGATCTTTTCTAAAAAAAGCCCTTTTTTAACATCTGGAATAAAAACTGCTTTATTTCAAATGCATAATATTTATTTTATAATATTAATCTGTCCATTAATATTTGATTTTACTTGGGATTTATTAAATACTTTAAATGGTAACATATTTTTTTTAATAGAATTTAATGTTAAATATCATCTGCACAATTCAGGGAATATCTTGACTCACAGGGAATTTTAAAGTGTCTTTTGTTTAAAATCTTCTAACTGTGGGAAAGATATTCCATTATAGTAATCTGTGCAGAATGTTGCCATAATATTATTGTGTTACTTAAGATTTGCATTATATGGGATACTACTTTACCATTATAAACTTTCAAATGTTGAATAATTTAGTAAAAATTCTCTCACAGATTGAATTTTTATTTCAATTGGCATTTACTAAATGAAAACTTGTTAGCTGTTCTTTACTCTAGATAAGCTGATACCACTTTGGATACAGAATTAAATAATTGAAAGGAAAGTATGCATCTATAGCATGCAGAAACACAGAAATTATTGTGGATACTTAAATTAATTAAGATATTTTAATGCTAATTATTGCAAAATAAAAAGTTATCAAATGTGTCCATTTATTTTAAAAATACTTTAATCTAAAATTTTTTAAAAATGGCATCTATGGCTGATTTTGTTAAAATTTTTTATTTTATTATTTAAGTCTTGATTTGAATGCTGCTGAATCTGGTGTGCAACATAAGCCAACAGCTCCTAGAAGTGCACTCAGTAATGACCAGACACCTAGCAAAGATGGATGTGCTTGTTAATTGTTTTCTTTTCTATGGTTAACAGGTAATAATACAATTGCTTCATATGTTTTATGTGTTACTTATTATTGGGACAATTAATAATATAATTTGAAACTCCTCTGATCTTGAACAAAATGTTTTTAAGTTTCTTTTCCTTTTTATTATTTTTTTAAACCTATTTAGCGTGGAATTTAAATAAAGAAATCCCCACAGGGTGCAGATTTAAAATTAAATAATGACGTGTATACACATTCAGAGCAAATAAGACATATAAATTTTACAAAAAAAGGATTTCTGAAAAGAATATTGTTATCATTTGTAATTTTTTATTTCACACAACAAGTATACACATCAAACACACTGCTGTAGAGATTTGATATATATAGAGAGAGATTTGATGTATATATGCCTAACATGCTTAACTGGTTAAAGTTGTTTTAGTATATATTTCCTGACATAATTATAATGCAAAAAAATTTTATTGCTACAAAAATGTCGAATAAGCAAGAGTTGATCCTCAAATATATAAAATGTTTTCTGAAGATGAAAATTAATAATGTGAACTAAGCACCAGACCTATTCAGCATTTTTAAATCTCAATAACCACTGTGAATTGCTGTGAAGAGGCAGAAGTTATAAGAGCACTGAAAATTTTATCTTTTTTAAAACAAAGCAAGAAATATGCTTTATATATAGAAAGAAGGTATTTCATAAGATCAAATTAATTTTTGTATAGTATACTGAAAATCATTGAATTCAAATAATTTTTTTATGTTTGGTAATTTGCACATCGTCATTATTTAACAAAGGAAGAATTTTTATCCATTATGTGCTGAACATAATGATAACGTTTTTATTAATTTCTTATAGTTTAAGTTCTTTTCTAAGGTAATAAAAAAATAATTCCTTATTTTTTATAAATTTGAAATTTAAATTTTTTTTTAACCTGAAAGTTTCACTTGAATTAAAACACTTAAAAATTTGTTCTACCAGCATTATTATAAATTAAAAAACTTACAATTATTATTATTTTAATGGTGATAAGCCAATTCCAAGTTATTTAATTTAAGCTGGTTTTCAGAAAGGCAACTTGTCAAATTGTAAATACTGTCCTTATATATTTTTAGAATCTTTGTCAAAAGGGAAGACAAAAATGTTTATTTGATAGTTATGAATTAATATTTTAGGGAGGAAAACGCAGTTAATATCTTATAAATTACCAGTAATAAAGGTGGCTCTACAAAATGTCAAAACTTAATTGATTAATAGAGAGAACAAAGAAAGTTAAAAGACAATTATAAAAACACCTTCAAATCTTAACTGGCAATCATCATCTTCGAATTTTAATATAATACTTCTTTCTTAAAAAAGGTTTTTTACCCTTTTCTTCTGCTTAGGTTAAAAAAAAAACAATTTAATATGTGAGTCAAATATATAGCAAGCCGCCTTCACATTAAATTTAAGTGTACACCCAAAAGCCAGAGGATGGTAAATTTATAATTAAAAAATATATGAAATTATAATTAATCTAAATTACTTTATCTATCAATGGATAATTAAATTAAAGTTTTAAATGTAAGTTGTATTTGTTTCTTATGTAACTTACTGGAGTCCCACAAATATTAAGTCTGCTCCGATGCACGAAACTCGCTCCAAATTTTTTCAACTTTTGAAAAGTAAACGTTTCATGGTCAACTTCTCAATTTTTAAAAAAAAAGTTAAGGAAATTCAGAAAGAATGGTTAGGAAATTTAAAAAATGGTAAAGCACATTTTACTATTTTTAGAAAGGTTGGGGACATTCTTACTGAATCTGGTTTTAGCATTCTGCTTAAAATGTACCTATCGTATTTTAATATTTCTAAATGTATATTTCATAGGAATTTTTATTTTTATGAAAAAGTTACAATTAAAAATACAGTGGGCGCAGCGCTGAAAAATATTTTATATTGTAATGGAAAGTTTGATTTCAAAACATTTTAATTGAACACAAAATTGTTTGTAACAAAAACAGAAGGATGGAATGTCACCACTCTTTTAAAATAATACTGATATAACTTATTTGACTGTTTTTGAATAGTATGGTTAGATCATCTTGGAGTAAGCTCCAAGAATTCTAAGTCTGGAAACTGACCCATTATGAAAAATATGCCACCAATAGATATGTGATTAAGGTCCCATTAAAATTTTCCAATTTTATTCAGAAGTACCATAGTCTAGTTAAGTTATGTAATTTCTGTGTTAATTAATGTGTTATTATGTAATTATGTTCCTGTGTTAACTGTTTAAATCTTGTTAAATTGGTTAGATTATTATTCTTTTTGAATCAAATGCGAGACATGCTTAGTAAATAAGCCATCTTTTCATAATTAGTTGTTTTAAAATGGGTTTTTACTTATAATTAATTTAATAATTTTAAGCTTTTAATTTTTGTAAACATTTTCTTTTTTAGGATTAAAGCCTTCATTGGAAGAGTTTGATTTGATTAATGTATGCTGCGGCTACTGTTTAGTAGCTCTGATGGTCATTATCAGCTATTATTACCATCATTGCAGCTTTAGTTTATTTTTCACATCAAAAAGGGGAAATTGGAAGCATCTCATTTGGCACCATAGATTTTGTAATTCTAATTCAGTGAAACATTCTCTGTATATTTATCAGTTAGGACCTGCACCCCTTTTTCTTCTCAAACTAGAACTCTTCCTCTCTACATTTATTAAACTAGGAAAAAAATCCAATTTGATTCAATTTATCCATTGCAATTTTGTTTCATTATTTATAAAATTTGCTGTAAATTTTATTTGCAATCTTGGCTAATTCTTTGATTTGTAAATGAAGTTGACTGCTAATAGTTCATAAGATATATTGATTAGTTTAAACAAATTGTGCCTTTCTTATTTGCTTGTTACATTAAATGCTGTTTAAATTTTTTTTGCTCCAATTGTTTAAGATAACTACATTTGAGAAACCTAGACATTTAAAAATTTATTTTCTTGTATATTTTTTTAATTCTGTGATTTATGGCAGAGTCATTTTTTTAATTGTAAAATATTTTAATAAGGGACCATTTATAATAACATCCCTTTAAATGGCATGTTTTAACTTTTGTTTTTTAAACAAATAGTTTATGTAACACTTTTTAATTATATTGTTTGCTGTGGAGCTATTCCCTTTTTCTATGAGACAATTTTTTCATTTTAAACAGCCTCCTGATAAAAATTGGTTTTTTAAACTTTCTAACAATTAAAATTAATTTAAGACTCTGCTTTAACAAGATGTATATTTGTTGAAATTATAAATGTTTCCCATATGTATTGTTTAAAGTGTGTAAAGTATGTATTTTGTATTAAACAAAACTGTATTGTTGGATGTATAGTTGCATCTTTGTTAAATTAACATCTTTCTTCACCCTTAGAGTATTATGTTTAATATTTTATTATAACAGTATGCAAAATTATTTAAAATGATTTGTTTTATGTGTATATTTAGCACTTAAAATAGAGATTATATATTTGTTAAAATTTTATTATTGCTGTTAAAGCCTTTATTTTTATTTTTATTAATCAACAATCAAGCGTTAGTGTAGATTTTATAAAGAAATTTTTAAAAAAGTTTTTTTGTTGTTATATAAATAGTGTTTAAAATTCTCTCAATTAACCACTTTCTATCATATTGTCACTTATTGATGGGTAAAAATGTATTATTTTCTTTCCAAATTCAATTGTTTTTTTTTACTTATAGTTCTTCCATTTTCGGTCAGTTTCTAAAAATGCGATCCATTTGTATGTCAATTTAATACTAAAAATCATATGCTATGTGATATACTTGTAAGTCCAAAAGATTGTTTAATTGAGTTATTTGGATGAGTATCTAGTATTTGAGTGATTCCATAGGAGGCTATTTTTGTGTACAAATTATGTATATATATATATGCATGCCATATTTTATGTTATCAATGTGCATATAATTTCCTCTCCAAATGTTTTTGTCTGTATGATGGAAGTGGGATTTCATTAAAAGTGAAGGAGAATGCTAATTGTATTTCTCATTAGTGTTGAAGAATTTCGTATAATATTTAAATTCCATATAGACTGAAATAAATATTACTTATTTACTATTTATTCTTTCATTGCATTGAAGGTTTCTCTCTCTTGGTGCAATATTTTATTTTTCATCTTTCACGTAAAAATAAAGCCATTTCATTTAAAATTACTTAAGTATTTTTAATTAAAAATATTAACTCTTTTGTTCTTGGAGATGAAACAGGATAATTTCAATTAATGAAGAACAAATATCTTTGTTCTGGCCACTCTTGAGCAGGAAAAGTTCTATTTCGTTCACTGCTTTTCTGCAAGTTGGTAAAACCGAGGATCTTCATTACATATAGATGGGTAATGTGTTGCGCTAAGTATGGCATATGTTTTGTTACAAAGAAAAACTTATGAGCACTTTTGATTTATTAAAATTTAAAAAATATATTTTTCCATAGTTGGAGCAATTTATAAAATATCTTATTTTTAAAAAATATATATTTTTTTAATTTGTGGTTTTAAAGTCTGCTAAATTTATACAGGATGTTCAAAAAGTATGAAAACAGCGGAATATCTCTAAAAAGACGCATTAGATTAAAAAAAAAAAGTATTTTAAACATTTTCAAGAGATTCATTCAATGATACCAAGCTCAACGCCCCCTGGCGTGAGTAGAGAGCAACTTCAAAATCTCAAAAAGGAACCCTATATTTTTTTTAATTACATATTAAGATTTCCCGGTGAAAAATCCTATTTTGATTAGCATTTTTTTTTTTTTTTTTTTTTTTTTTTTTTTTTTTTTTTTTTTTTTTNTTTTTTTTTTTTTTTTGTTGCATTTTGGTTCACAGGTGGAACTGTTATCGCGTGATATAGTGTGATAAAAATCGTTTAAATGAGGATATCTCTAAAAATGTATTCCAGATTGAGAAAAATTAAAATAGACATCAATATAGGTAACATGTTAATTTTTTGGATATTAAATTGGTGCAGGATAAATATTTAAAAAAAATCACCTAACTTGACCCTGCACCACCACCTAAAGCATACATGAATAGTATGTTTTACTCCCCAAACTCGTTTTGCTTCATGGTGCTAGAGAGTGGTGCCATTATTACAGGGTTCCCACGGTCCTTGAGAGTCCTTGAATTTTTTTTTGCTAAATTTAGGTCCTTGAAAGTGCTTGAAAAACGTCTTAGGTCCTTGAAAAACTTGATAGGTCCTTGAATTTGTCCAATACTGCCGGCGGCCCTTTTTATAAAACACCCGCGGATCTTTCTCGTTCTTTCTGTTTTGTTCCCGAGCTCTCTCACGTGGTTTTTAACGCCACCGTTTCTAACCGGGCCTAGCGTCTTGGTGTCTGCCAAGCGCGCGGAGCACAGCAGACAATCAATGCGTTCGGGGCGAGACTCCACTTCATCTTCTGTCGCATATGCTTAGATCTTCTTTTTTCTTATCGAAACTGGAATACTCTCGAATTTCGTAACAATATGTACCTTGTAGTTTTCAATAAATTTGCCGTTTTACCATCCGCACTTGTCCTTACGTTTGCGTCATTTCAAAACTTTATTGTAAAGCGTATTCGCAAAGGCACGGCTTCGTATTTGTGTTATGTAGTTTAGACTAGTTATGCCTGGGAAGTGCTATTTTAATCCCCAATGGATGGATAATCAAGCTTATAAAGAATGGATTTTATCGATGCCCGAAAAGAAGTTCAGAGCCAAGTGCCGATTATGCATGAAGGAGATCGATATCGCGAAAATGGAAGAATCTGCTCTGAAATCACACATCAAAGAAAGGTAAAACAAAAAAGCAGTCTCATGCCCTGAGTTCTCTTTTTCCAAAGACATCAACATCTAATTCATCTGGTGTAAATACTCCTTCAACATCGTGTGCCCCATGTGAAACAGAAACTTTAGTGGCCGAGGTAACATTGTCTTCTTATCTGGTCAAAAGGAATGTGCTTGATGCTGAAATTCTCTGGAGTCTGAAGTGCATCACTAGTAATTATTCATGTAACTCCTGTGAAGGGATTAGTAAATTGTTCTCCAAAATGTTTGCTGATAGCTGTATAGCGAGACAATTTTTTTGTAGTGCCACAAAGTGAGCCTATTTGGGCTCCTTTGGATTGGCACTATACTTCAAAGGGATTCTTATAAATGAGCTGAAGAATGTTGATTGCTACACTGTACTCTTTGATGAGACGTTAAATCAGTCTCTACAATCTAAGCAGATGGACATTATGGTAAGGAATTGATAATAAAGTTTGCACTAAGTATCTTACCTCCCAATTTATGGGTCATGGAACTGCAGAAAATATTTTGTCCTCTTTTTACAAATGCATGGATGATGGTTAAAAGCTCTCTAAAATACTTCAATTATCCATGGATGGACCCTATGTCAATTGGAAATTCTATTAGAAGCTTCAGTGTGAATTAAAAGAGAAATATTCCCACCAGGTCATATTCATTGGCAGTTGTGGATTACACATAACGAATAATGCTTTTAAACATGGTGAAAATGGGATATGTTCCTTCTAATTTTTATTTTCAGAAAGAATTGTTGCTGCATAACATTTAGAGAAGGTTGTGTAAATTATGGATGAATAATTTCAGAAACGATGTTTAATAGAGGAGAGGAGGGGGTTATGGAATAGTCATGGAATATGGAATACCTAAGATTTAGCTCTGTCTTTCATGCAGCCTTCACATGGAAATACACAGGATTAAAGGATTTCACCATTAACACCTCATTACCATTAGTTATAGATTGTGCTGAAAATGATTTTGTGAATTAATATGTAAAACCAGTAGGGTTGTTTTTAAAAAAATATAAATTTTAGTCCATAATACATATACTCTCTTCTCTCTATATAGGCAAAGCATTTAGGTATTATATTTGAAATTAATTATTGCCACAACAAGCATTGTTGCTTCTAGTAAAATAGAAGAGAATAATTTTTAAAATTGGTCTTAGATTAAGGTCCTTGAAAATTTTGTTGAGGTCCTTGAAAAGTCCTTGAATTTCAATCTTATCATAGAGTGGGAACCCTGTATTACGTATTTCATAATATCGTTTTAAACAATTTGCCCTCCCATCATTATATTGCAATTACAGCTTGGTCTGTGAACTAGAAAGCAAAAATCTTGTTAATCTAGTTGGGTAACTTTTTTGTGAAAAATCCAAGTTTGAAAAGAAAGAGTTCGAAGTTTACTCCAACTTATCCAGTAATGCAGTGTTTCCCAAACTTATGACTTTTGTGTACCCTTTCTAAATTTTTCGTAACGCTGTGTACCACTAATAAAAATAAAAAAAATGAATGTATTTTTTACTATAAAAAATTTCACAAAAGTTGAAAATGGCAATTGACTGTTGACACCACTGTTAACTATGCAAAAAATAGCTCATGACTAGCTTTGTTTCTAAATAAAAAATTTTGAAATTTTCGTTTGTAGCAAGATATTTCGCATGAGAACGAGTACCCTTCCTTCTAAACTATTCCCGTACCCCTGGGGGTAGTACTACACTTTGGGAAACACTGCAGTAATGTAATAATACAATAATCGGTGTCAAAGGTAAAACTATTAATTTCGTATGGATATGGTATCATTTGCATATTTAAATATTAATTGATTTAAAATTGGCTATGAAGGAAATGAAAATATGACCACCGAAGCCGACGTCTTCAGGGGGTACCGGCCCCGGTAGCCATAAAAACAAAACCATTTCTAATTGAGGGAGAAGCAAATGCTTATAAATTAACTCCCTCAGTACCCCGATGGTTTTGTATAGAAGTCCAGGAAAAAAAATATGCAACATAAATAACAAATTAAGAAAAGAAACTCAAACAAAATCATCAGAAAAATAAAAACTCACATAGTCACAGGTCAAACAACAACACAAGCAAGCCGAATGAAAAGAAAAAACTAAAACCTAAAGAAAACAACGCCCTCTATTACAATGCGCAAATGAAGAATAAAATGAAAAATGTCAAGAGAAAGAAATACGCAACAAATTAATAGAATGCTTAACTGGGGCTGCTCAGTTAAGACTTGAATTGTGTCTTGTTAAAAGAGAAAAATATAAAAACCTAGAATTCTTCAATCATTTTTTTGATTAAAAAATTAACATTACAAAAATTAAAAGGAAAATCATTATTACTCAAATTATTTAAAAAACAATTCACAGCTTCCTGAAAACTTTCAACATTATTGCAAATACTTTTGATTCTAACCAATTGTGAAATAACTAAATTTTTAAATATTTTATTACACAAATTAGTATTAAAGTTGCAGAAAAAAATAACTTTAAATTTAAAAGCTTTTCTTTCATCAAAGACACCAATTTTAATAAAACTTAACAATATCAATTTTAAAATTTAAATATTCAACATTAAAACAATCCTCATTAGTTTTCTTCAAGACCAAATCTCCAGGATAAATACTATAAATAAAATTATAATTATCACAATTAAACAAAATCAAATCATCAATATATCTAAAAGCTTTAAATTCATTATGCTCAAGAAATTTAGCTTCAAAAAAATATTGGCAAAAGCCCCAGAAAAGGAATTACCTTGTGGAATTCCAATAATTTGTTTATAAAAATCTAAACCAATAAAAAGAACATTCTCAAAAAGATTAAACCTACATAAATCCAACCAATTAAACTTATCAATTTTCTCATTAAATAAATACCTATCATAAATTCCTTCACAAATCTCAATAATCTTTCCACGTGGTATACAAATTTTCGAAATCAAAAGTATTAATGCTGGAAATATCATTATTATTAATATAATCCAAAACTTCAACATTACTGTTTATAACAATACTTTTCTCTTTTTTTAATTTTAAGCAAAATAATTTTTAGAAAACTGAAAAACTTTTTACTAATATCAGAATTATAACTATTAGTACCACACGCTATAAACCTAAATTTAATCGGATTTTTATGAAATTTAACAAATGGAAATAAATATGGAAATGTAATCCTATTTAACTTAAATTTTAATTTTTTACTAAATGCAATAATTCTCTTTTCATTAACCTTTTTGTCTTCTTTTAAATTTAAATAAGTATTATTTGCATTATATTCTCCAATAATAAATTTTTTAAAAAAATATTTACACATAATACAGAAATTATTTGAAGCTTTATCTACAACAGTAACAATAAATTTATTCTTAAGATTTTTAATTTTCCTAGATAAATCATAATCTATATAAGTACCTTTAGGAAATGAACTAAAACAGTTATTAAATAAATTAAATTTAACCCTTTCAATAATTTTAGCTTCCCACTCAGAAAAACCCTCAACGGGCCAATGATATTTTCTGGAAATTTTTGCAATAAAAAAAATCAAGATCCTTTTTAATAGATAAAATAAAATCTTTTTTCATTTTAACTCTGGTCCTAAATTTTGAACCTTTACTTAAAATGCTGATTAAATCTTGATCACCCACAATCTCCAAATTTCCCGTAATAACATGTCCATAATCATTATCAATAAATTTTGAAAAATCCTCTTCATTACAAAAACAATCAAATTTAGAAATACAATTAAGATTTCGACTTAAAAAAATTGTAATTACACACCTTTTTTCTAAGCGTAGAAGAATATTTAAAAGCAGCAGAAACCCTAATTTGTTTTAAAGGGAAAAAATCAGAAAGACCATGTATAATCTGTGGTAACTTAGCAATATCATTTTCCTGGACTTCTATACAAAACCATCGGGGTACTGAGGGAGTTAATTTAAGCATTTGCTTCTCCCTCAATTAGAAATGGTTTTGTTTTTATGCTACCGGGGCCGGTACCCCCTGAAGAAGTCGGCTTCGGTGGTCATATTTTCATTTTTATTTCTTTCATTTTCTTTTTCTTTATTGCTACTTTTTTCTGAAATTTCTGCTGCTTTTTAGCTCATTTTTTTCAAAGAAGTTTTTTCTATTTAGAATTAAAAATGTTTGTGTTTTCTTTTAGTATTTTAAAATTGGCTGTCATTCATATTTTTGTAGGGAGGGGGGCAGGAAAACTGATTTCTGAAAAAATACTGCATGTTGATTGAGAGAAATTTAGTTCATTTTGCAATTTAAACTTTCGGCTAATTGATCAAAATCAATTCCAAAATCCAATAATTGAATTGATAGATCTTCGGGGTGATTCCCTACAACAAACACTATGAAGATAAATTTTCTATTTAACAGACATGTGATTTTTCTGTATTTTTTGTGCAGTGCTTTCTGAATCGTTCTGTGTAATTGTGCATTGATATCTCAAAATTAGCTGGCAAATAGACATGTCTATGCCATTTCAACAGAACATGTTTTAATTCTTGACTTCTATGTGATCCGCTTGTATTACTTATGCCAATATCAGCAAGCGAAATCATAGCGAATTTTTAAGGCAGAGGGTGCGTTTTTTAATAGTGGCAACATCTATAATCAATACGATTTCAGCCACACACGCGTCTCAGCTGTTTTTACAGGGAAGACTGATCCAATCTTTCATCCACAGATCGTAATTTTGACCTGAAACAGAGGACGATCAATCTTCAATTCAATACCTCAGAGGTATTCATTTGTCATGGGAACTTGAAGGACTATGTGACCCCGACAGATTTAACATGCAATAATCACCATTTAATAAACAGGGATTCTTCGGCCGGTGGTATTCGAACTCGCGAACACGAGCCTAACTAGGCTTTACCTACCCTCTGTTTGATCTAATAGGGTACTTGAAATTTGAGAAGTGATTATACCTAACCATAAGATTAAAATCAGATTTAATTGGATACCTGTAACAGGGTGCGTAGCGTTTGTAAAAAGTACATAAAAGTGCTTTTTGGGAATTTCGTTTTTAAAAGCTTTTAAGGGTGCAACTGACGTTTTTAAAAAGTGCTTTTTTTCCCGAATAATTTTTTTTTTTACCTTCAGTGATATCTGGTGGATCCCATGCATTTCACGAAAAATGGGGTGTTTACTTCGTAATCATTCACGCGGACTTCATGTCGTACCCACGTTATGACTTGCGCATGCACGCACACTTGAAACCGAAACCCGAGTGCTCCAATTCGGATGGAGAATATCAGATCCTTATGAAATGTTTTTCTTTTTAATTTTATTATTGTTTATTTTATTTTACTTCTAACACTTTTTTGACGTAGGGGGTTCGGGTACTTTTGTTCTGAGTTCCAGGGTCAAGTTGAATTCACTCGATGATTTGGGAAAGTAATGATTGTTTCGATTTACGTCTGTTTCTTTTTGGGTTTTTTTTAAAGCTAAAACTGTTTATAAAAAGTTTCTGTTTTTCAATGATATCACTGATTGAATATAAATTTTTTGAGTGCTTGAAAATTTTTGTAAAGTGCTTGAAAATTTTTTAAATGTGCTTATTTTTCATTCAAAGATTTGGCTACGCACCCTGTGTAAGCGACACGTGTGGGTGGAATTTGATTGGCTTCTGAATCGACTAAAACCACGATTTACTTACGATGGCGATACTTGTGGTTATCCAATCAAGTTCAGTGGTGATTCACAATAGATTTTGATAACTATTTTTTATTTTTCCTTAAATTTCTTTTGAGATCACTTAAGTATTTTATTTGTATTACTCATTTTCGGCAAGAATTCTAGTAATCCTGGAAAACAGAAATAATTTTTTTTATTGATTGTTGCGAAATAAAATAATGCTAAATATTTAATTTTTTTCCATGATATTATCTTTGATGATTCATGATTTTTTTTAATCAATGATTTAGAGATATAAAACAAAATGCACAGAGAGTCAGATTGATATTTAAGAGGTCAAACTATCTGCCTCTTATCAATAAATTATTACAACAATAATGTACAAAATTGTATCACCCTCCTTCTCTATACGTGCGTTTTTGTATTTTATATCTGTGTTTAAATTTTCGACTATACTAGTTAATTAATAAACGTTTTGCGTCTGCATCTTAATTCTAGAGCATTAGATTGGGTAGGGTGTTTCTTTTTGATGTTGTAAAATCTTGACTAAATATCAGTGTTACCTTTATATAAAATGTTCCAGTTTAAATAAAAGAAGTAAAAACATGAAATTGATTTGTTTTAACACGTTGATTGCCACGGCACCCATATTCGGGTGACAGCAAAGTTCCGCGTCATCAGTATTGAGGTGACGCTTATTTGACCACTTGCTAAGGATATTCGTAAGTATTTAAAAAGATGTTTCACAGGATTGTTGTAGTTAATTTACGTCGCACTGGAGCGGCACAATGGGCTATTGGCGACGGTCTGAGAAACATCCCTGAGGATGATCCGAAGACATGCCATCACAATTTTGATCCTCTGCAGAGGAGATGGCACCCCCGCTTCGGTAGCATGACGACCTGCACGCGAAGTCGAGCACTTTACGGTAGAACAGTTTAACGAGAACCAATACCGCACACCCTCAGTCCCTACGCAGACTAATCCAAGTGGTCACCCACCCGCACACAGACCGCAACCAGTGATGCTTGACTTCGGTGATCTGCTAGGAACCGTGTCTTAACGATCAATCCACTGCTGGGCATGTTTCACAGGAAGTAACAAAACTATTGAATTGTTATAAAAATATACAAAAATGATTTATTAAGAAAATTATTGTGAGCCTCGTAAAAGCTTTCTTGTTCACTGTTATTTGATTCAGTAAGAAATAAGTTTTCTTCCATTTTTCTTTTCTTAATTCAACGAATTAGGGTAAAGAGTTTTAGTTACACTTATCTTTACTCGTCAAAGATTCAAACTGACCGTGTAAAGGGGCGAGGTGAGAAGCAACGGACACAGATAAACAGACATGATACCACGGAAACAAAACGGAGCGAAAAATTATTCTTGTGGCCACCCTAAAGACTCGCATTATTAAAATATCGGTCGGAGTACTTAGACGACCGGCCTGTGTAGGGCGCAGGGAACTGTCCTTGCATCAGAAAGGTTCTGGGTTCGAATCCCGGGCAAGGCATGGATGTTCTTTCCTTCTCTGTACTATCTGTCCTCACTGTGGAAGCGACATATTGGCTCACCTAATATGGTGCCCCTGAAAGAGAGGCCAACAAAATCGCCCTGTATATGCCTGAATTGACGGATGTTAACACAGGTCGGCATTGGAAATTTTAAAAAAAGAAAGAAAAGAAAACCTTAGCAGAATACGCTTCGTACAGCGGTACTCGTGGCCTGAAAGAGATTTTGTAAACGCGTGCGGCAGTTAGCGTATTAAAACTGTTATTAATTGCATGTAACCTATTATACTCGGATGTACCATTCTGAATTTAAGTTTACCAAGCAAAAATTTAATCACTTCTACCGATAGTATTCAATGCCAGGTTCTAGCTGGAAGTCGATCAGTGTTTGTTTTGAGGTATTTTTTGTATTATCAATTGAGAGTGCTTACTAAAATGATCACTAATATGAACCTGAATACTTCAGCACTCGGAATAATTAGGTTTTGATTTTCAACCTAAGTTTGAGTATGCTGCAAGTACTACAATTTTTCAAGATGACAGTAGCCAAGTTTACCGAGATGGAAGAATATGTGACTAGCTTTATGAATATTTACACATATCTGGAATAACCTGCAAAATCACCTAACTTGAATCGCGTAGAAAATCTGTGGACCTTATTTGAACACCAGGTTAAACACCGAAATCTGAATTCCTGCATGTGCTGGGTTAGCGCAATCGAATTCTCAGAAAGTGGCTGGATGCGATACACCGGTAGATCTTGTCGGCGTTTACTTCCTGAAAAATTAAGTCCTAATCCGGAGTTGCAGGTATGTATTAAATTACGGTTTTCGTAATTTCTCTAGAGATGAATGATTTTTTTTCCCGGGGCGGAGGGCGTTAAGCTAAATCAGAAATATTCTATGATCATTAGCTATTGAAAAATAAATTGTCCCGCAGTGGACTGGTTGTAAAGACACGATTCCCAGTAGGACACCGAAGTCAAGCATCACTGGCTGCGGTCAATGTGCGGGTGGCTGACCGCTTCGATCAGCCTGCGTAGGGACCGAGGGTGTACGGTATCGGTCCTCGTTAAACTGTTCTTTAGTGCTTACATTTCTTTCAATAGTGTTTCGAACTCCATGTGCAGAAGCTATAAAAAAGTCAAATTTTCATCAATTCTTAAGTTATGTGTGAGCAAATAGTAAACTCCCTGAATAACTTTTGATCTAATGATAGGATTTTCACATAATAAGACTCAATCTTAATGGTCAGAGAGACTTACTATATAATAAGCTAATTAAGTGGTGGAGACAATATTTTAAGTTAAGAAATCAGACACAAAAGGTTATTCACTCTGAATCACCCTGTCTTTTTTTCCGACTGATTTTGATTTATGACACTCAAAATAGGGAATGGGGGGCGAAATCTGGAATGTATGGTCCTGATAATTTATGCAGGAAAGCCATCGAAACTTTGGTTTCCTTGATGTTAATTTCACTTTAAGATAATTCCATATAAAAATAATTTTTCGTAGCAATTTATTATTTTTGAGATTGAGTCTTAGTACTTAGTCATTAGATCAAAAATTATTCAATGTTTGTTTGTTTTCGCGCACAGTTCTATATATGTTTTTTTTTTTAATTATTGTGATACTTTGCGTTTCAAGTTTGTATTATTTTGGTGGAAATTAATAAAATAATTTTTATTTTGTGCTTGAAATTGCGACAAATGTCTCTACAAAACAAAATCGTTATCTTTAACTCAAAAATCGCTTTATTAGTACTTAAGTTAAAACTCATAACTTTTTTAATCTATTTTTGTAAAAGTTATTTTATTTAATTGCATAATTCGAAATTTCGTCAATAATTTTTCGTCAGAGTGCTAGTTAATGCAAGTTTCAGATTGTCGCATTGAATAAAATGTATAGCGTTCTTCCAAGTTTTTTGATTTCTAATATTTTCAATAAATCATAAAATATTTAAAAATAATTAGAATATTTTTATGTACATTTCAAATATATATGCAATTACTAGAATGTATACGGATTTTCCTTTTATTTATTCATTTATCTTATTTATTTTTTGAAATGATACGTTTTTATAAACTGGGTTAAAGTAAAGGACTAAATTTTTTTAAAAAAAATATTTTTATTTTTCACTTTCCATGTTCTTATAAAGAATTTTATCTATTCAGTTTTACTACTGTATTTGAAATAATGAAATTCTTATAATCTAAATTATGTAAAACTGAAATATACAGCATATAAGCAGTTAGAAATTGTGAATTACTTGCATTTATTCATCATATATCTTTGGCTCTCATTCATAGCGATGATGTAAACAAAATAATTTAAAGCACCAATACTTGTTTCTTTAATAATGACTAACAAAGCGGCTACCTTTATAATGGTTTGGTGCATGCACAATTTCAGACGCATAAGATAAAGATGGAGCTCCGTGTCTAATTTCTGTGGCATAGGCATGTCCTTTGAGTGATGGGGCAGCGGCTGCAAAAACTCTAGGAGCTGCTACTACTGGAGCTGCGTGATGAACTTCGGAGGAATACGCATAGCCTTTGACAGCAGGGGCTGCTACTGCAACTGCTGGGGCTCCGTGATGAATTTCAGATGAATATGCATAACCTTTAGCTGCTGGAGCTGCTACTGCAAGAGCTGGTACTGCAACTGCGGGGGCTCCGTGATGAATTTCAGATGAATACGCATAGCCTTTGACAGCAGGGGCTGCTACTGCAACTGCTGGGGCTCCGTGATGAATTTCAGATGAATATGCATAACCTTTAGCTGCTGGAGCTGCCACTGTAAGAGCTGGTGCTGGTACTGCAACTGCGGGGGCCCCGTGATGAATTTCAGAAGAATAAGCATATCCTTTAACAGCCGGGGCAGCTACAGCAACAGCTGGAGATGCATAGTAATTATGGACTGGTGCTGGAATAGCTACAGCTGCGGGTGCTGTGGCGATAGCGGCTACTGGTGCTGAATGGTGAACATCAGATGAATAAGCAAATCCTTTTACTGGTGCAGCTGGTACAGCAGCATATGCTGGGGCTGAGTGATGAACCTCGGAAGAATAGGCGTAACCTTTCACAGAAGGAATTGGTGCGGCAACTGCAACTGCTGGTTGAGCTGCGTGATGAACTTCGGAAGAATAAGCATATCCTTTAATTGCAGGAGCTGGTACTGCAACAGCGGCTGGTATTGGAGCAGCATGGTGAACTTCAGAGGAGTAAGCATAGCCCTTGGAAGGAGCTGGTACCGCAATTGGAGCTGGAGCAGCTGCTACTGCAAATGTCGGGGCTGAATGATGTACCTCAGAAGAATAGGCATAACCTTTCAGTGGTGCGGGGACTACTGGAGCAGCGCGATGAACTTCTGAAGAATAAGCATAGCCCTTAACTGCGGGTGCTGCTACAGCGATTGGAGCAGGAGCTACTGGGAATGCTGGGGCTGAATGGTGGACTTCAGATGAATAAGCATAACGTCTCAATTCAGGAGCTGGGGCTACTGCAGCATGTGAAACTTGAGAGCCGTATGAATATCCTTTAATATTAGGCGAATCATCAGATTGAGTATCAGCAGCAATTTCTTGCTGAGTAATTTCTTTTTCATCAGATGCGTATGATACGGCCGATGAAGGAGCTGCTGGTTCATTTCTGTTTGGTTCTTCAGGGGCAGCAGGAGCTTCTTCATTTAGATCGGTAGAATATGTGTCAAGTTTGGAGTCATCAATACTCTGCTGAGCGTCTTGAGGGGCATATTCTTTGACAGATGGATTTTCATTTGGTGCTTCTGCAGAATAAGCGGATGCTTCGGCATTTGGTGCAGGACCAGATTCATCTGAATATTCAGCACCCTTTGCTGGGGTTGCAAATGCTACTGGTGCTACAGGATAAGCATATTTAAGAGGTGCGGTGCGTATTCCAAATACAGCAGTGTCTCCCATCGGTGTTGCCACTGCAATTGCTGCAAAGAGTAGTGCGGCTACCTACAAAATAATAGTAGATTCCATTGTTAGTATTTTTTTAGCAAATGGAATACAAATAAATTTATAATAAGTTGATACTGTTGAAATAAATAATTTGAAAAAGAGTACGGTTTACTCGTAGGAGGAAACACGCGTAATATTGGATACAAATAGTAATAACTATTTGAATGATAAGAAATATAATTGTAATAATTATCCGAATATAAAAGCCTAATAGTCAAATAATAATAACTATCTGAATCTAATAGTAGTAATTTTCTGAATCTAATAGCAATAATTATCTGAATATGAATGTCTAATAGTAATACATAATTATCTGAATGTTTAGAAATCTGACAGTAAAAACTAGTAATAATTATTGCATAATCATTTTCATCCAACTTTTTAAACAAATAAGTTTTCACACTCTAATTTTGTTATTCTAATTAATATTTTTTTAAATTCTAATTAATAATCTAAATAAAAAAATGATGATTTCCTAAATTTTCAAATTACTTTGCTGTGCATGAAACTAATTCTTACTGATTTTTATCATAAATGAACTGAGGAATACTGTGCATTTTATCATTTTTGTACTTTTTATCATTTTTAGATAATTTTATGGCCATGAATTTGTTAAAGAGAGAGGGGAAAGGATTATCCTAATCGTTTTCTGCTGTGGTGCTAGAAAGGTGAAAAATTCTAAACGTGAGCAGTGATAGCAGCGAGGAGATAGATTTTAGATAGATTAACCACTGAAAATTTTTAAAAAAATGAAAAAAATTTTATTATTATTATTTTGGTAATTATTTCACTTATTGCCAGCAAATTAAAGCTTAAATCTCCCTAACACCCCTAAATACTAAAAATATTTTTCCACAATTCTGACCAAAAGCAGATGAGTAGGAGAGGTCCTAAAACTTTAACAAGAAATTGTACAAGGGCTTTCTGACTCTCCCACTCACCACCAGAAAAATGGAAGAAACGATCACTTATCTATTTCTTTTTTCACAATTTGAGGCCCAAATCCCCATAGAATATTCCTCGTTCCTATAGCTATTTATATTTTAAAACTTTTCCTCTCTCTATGCCATCAGAAAAAGTTTAACGATTAAAATAATCTTCCCTTCAAATCAAACTTATGGCTATAAAACTATCGAATAGCTAGAAAACTCCCATAAGAAATCCTTAAAAAATAAAATAAGAAAACAATAAGTTCTGAGGAGAAAGATGATCATATTCAGATTCAGGAGGTCATTTCACCCCGAAATCAGCTGAAAAGTTGCTAGTTTTCACAAATAAATTTTCGTTAGTCGAGTGGTGTTACTAATGTTTCTAGTCTGTAAATATAAAAGGTAAAGTCCTTATTCATTCATTTTTAATACTTCCACTTCTCATTAAGTTAAGTTAGAAAGCTAAAATTTGGAACATGTGTTCTTTATGAAATAGAAAAACTAAATTAGTTTAATTTTCACATTTTGTAATTATCCAGGTAATTATCCTAATTGTCTGTCATTGTAATTGACATCTTTCACCAGAACAAGTCTAAAATTTGACCATATATTTCTAATCAGATATTAAGAAAAACAAAAAAAGTTTCATTATTAAAAGTTCATTGGTTTCATTATTATATTTTGTAATTATCGGGATCATTAGCTTAATTAACACTAATACTAAATAACTTATTTTTATCGCATCAAATTAGAAGTCAAAGAAGAATTTTTTTACACGTTAAAGGTTAAGATTAAGCTTTTTGAGGTATTATGTAGTTATTTAAATCCCTTTTTCGTTTATTATTTATCATTCATATTTGAAATATTTTTCAAAATTATTAAAACTTCATTTAATTTATTGTATTTAAAAGTTTCAGTTTACTAATTTCAATTCATAGTATATTTACACCAATCTCTTTATAAGGAAATTAAATAGCGTGAGAATGCTAAATAATAAAACTATTTAAGATAACAGAAGCTACGAAAAAAATTCACAAACTGAATTTTAATTAAAGCGACATTTGAGTCTAGTTGCAATTTATAAACTATTATTATTATATTTATCACAATTTACTTGATTTAAATGTATTAGCAAAGAAATAATAATATTTCTCATTTATGCATACTTTCAGATTATAATTCATCACATTTTTTCAATGATTTCAAAAAATACTTTATGTTAATATTATCTTCAATCAAATTTACAATTTTCAATTTCTCAATGTTTTGCTGCTTATATTAATTTTTTTAAATTAAACCAACGAAGTAAGTTTTGAATTTTTAATAGCATAATAATTTTTAAAATTAAAATAATTTTTTAAATTAAAATAATTTTTAAAATTAAAATAATTTTTGAAATTAATGAAATTGTAAAAGTTTTTGAAATTATTAAAGTTATAATATTTTTTTAATTTATTAATATTATTATAGTTTATAAAAATTAGAATTAAATATAATTAATTTTTATATTAAATTCAAATTTTATGAAATTCAAAATTAATTAAATGAGAAAATTTAAATAATTTTGTGAAGGTGCTTACAAGTCAAATTATGTTTGTTTATTGCAAACAAATCCGAATCAACGATTAGAATGCAGACTTTTTTTTTCTTTTGTTTTAAACATATTTAAGGTACGGATAACATCAAGTTCGAAAATATTTTATTAGTGAATATAGTATTAATTAGGTAAAATACAAATATCATTTTAAAATTTTTTTAAATATTATAATTTTCAAAATTAAAAATATATATAAGTTAAACCAACGAAGTAAGTTTTGATTTTTTAATAACATAATTTTTAAAATTAAAATAATTTTCAAAATTAATAAAATCGTAAAAGTTTTTGAAAGTATCAAATTTATAAAATTTTTTAAATTTATTAAAATTGTTATAATTTATAAAAATTAAAATTAAATATAATTAATTTTTATATTAAATTCAAATTTCATAAAATTTAAATAATTTTGTGAAGGTACTTGCGAGTCAAATTAGGTTTGTTTATTGCAAACAAATCAAATCAAACAATCCGAATCAACGATTAGAATGCAGACTTTTTTTTCTTCATTTTTTTAAACATATTTATGGTACGGATAATATCAAGTTCGAAAATATTTTATTAGTGAAGATAGTATTAATTAGGTAAAATACAAATATCATTTTTAATTTTTTTTTAAATATTATAATTTTCAAAATTAAAAATACATAATTTTCAAAATTAATAAATTTACAATAATTTAAAAAATTTATAATTTTAATAATAGTTTTTAAATTGGGCTAACTTTAAAAATTAAAACTGCAACATTTTTACACATCTTATTTTAAATAATGACGATACAATGTTAAACGATATAAAAAGTACTTACGAATCCAATCATGATTGTTGTTCGCATTCGAATCCAGACAAACGAATTGAATACAGACATTTTTTTCTCGCTCTTTAAATACCCACAATCAATCCCATGGTACGGTTGACACCACGTTCGAAAATATTTTATTGGCGAAGATATTATAAATTAGGTCAAGTACAAATAACATTTTTTTATCACATCGAAAATCCCATCCTCGCTAGCCTCCTGAAAGTCCATCAAGAAGATTCTTCCTCACCCTGCCCTAAGGCTATTGAAAAACCGCGCCCACCATTGCCAGATTCACTTATGACCATCAAAACTCCTGTTTCAAAGCAAATCCTCAATGTTTCCCCTCCCATCACAATCATTTACAATGTTTGTATTGTTACTTCTTTCTATTAATTTTTTATTTACACGTGAAGACAGTAGGCAGATTTTGATAAGAACAAAAAGAACCACCAGAAAGTCCTCTAACTACGTGGTTGGAATTCAGCCAGGTTGGCTATTTTATTCCAAGATAGGTGTGAATTAGAAGATTGTAGTTCTGGTGCGTAATTATTCGTCATTAATAAGTAATTTTTGG
This sequence comes from Parasteatoda tepidariorum, assembly GCF_043381705.1. Classification (NCBI taxonomy): domain Eukaryota; kingdom Metazoa; phylum Arthropoda; class Arachnida; order Araneae; family Theridiidae; genus Parasteatoda; species Parasteatoda tepidariorum. The sequence goes on along the minus strand of NC_092205.1, from coordinate 48,620,051 downwards.
TGTGATTAATAGTATTGTACCAGTGAAAAGGTTGTGTGGTGTAGTGATTTTTTAAGTTTGATAATAACTTAATTAGCTAATTATACTATGCCAGGTGCTGAACGCGATAATTGAAACGCAATTAACTGAAACTATGTAAGGAAGCTTTCATTTTCGACTAAAATATCGATTTATTTGATAAATCATCGTAGCGTGGATTAATCGTGATAAACTTTAGGAATAAATGTTGTGTGTTTTGTATTGTTTAATCACTGGTTGTTTTTAAATACTGTTTAAAAATGCGAAACAGTTTTAAAATACAGTGCATAAAGCATTTTTTGCCTATTTTCGACCAACTATAGAAATTTTAGAAAATGTGATAGTATTTTCATTGAAATATGCTTAAATTAGATTCATCCAGACACACAAGTAGTTTCGTGTATAAAAAATAATATTTTATATCAGAAAAAAAAGGTGTGTATATGCACCATTGGCCAAATCAATGGACAAACTGTTATTCAAACACTAGAACACTTATATGAAATTTGCTTCATTTTTATTTAATTTACAGAGCTTTCAACTTTAATCCATCATAAAAACGTATGATTAATCTCAAAGGAATAATTATGCGCTTTCAAAAAGTCAAATTCGTCAATAACCGTTTCAAGTTAAGAAACTAAAATAGTTTAAAAATTTCTCAACAGATTACTATCATTTTATAGATATCTTCAGAACATTGACAATAGCAGAAAAATAAAATTAGTGAAAAATATAAGTCGCAGTGTAAATACTAAATATTTATTGAAATTGTACATTTACGCACCTTTGGTTCAAAATGGGTTAACACTTGTAAATAAAAAGCAGTTTAGTGTTTAAAAGAGCAGGTTTTAAATTTAATTTACTTAGACATTTACCTAACATTTTATTTTATATTATATCCCACGTCGAACAATCAACCCAATTCTGAGTTTACAACTACCAATGTTCAACTCTATAGCCTTGTAATTTTGAACCTAATCCAGAAGACAAGAGAAGTTTGCCAAGTATTGGGAGAAACTGGGTTTCGTGGAAGGTTTTTCAATAGAACTAATCAGCATTTGCGTTAGAGAGAAAAACCACGAAAACCTCCATAGTTAGCCTGACTCCAAGGGGACTCATGATCCGTCTGAGGATATTTTACGTCAGCGCTGTGGTCGATGCGAGCCTGGGACAGAATTTGTATCCATCAGCCACCGCTGCGATTCGAACCTGGGTCACCTCATTCTGAGCCTTCTCTATCTCTTTAAGCCAGTGGTTCTTAACCTTTTTAAGCCGCGACCCAAATTTGAGCAATATGTTCATGTCGCGACCCCAAAAAAAGTCAAAATTAGGCTGAGTAAACCACAATGATTTCTTCTAGGAGGTGTTGGTATTACTTATTATTTGGTGTATTAACTAACTTTTTTGGTTCGACTCAGCGCGACCCAAGAAATATGCTTCGCGACCCAATTTTGGGTCGCGACCCATAGGTTAAGAACCGCTGCTTTAAGCCACCTCTGCTCCCGTAACTTTTATTGATCATTTCTCATAAATGTGATTTCGAGACAAACAACTGTTTTTCACACAAATGTTATATTGATGGTGCACGTGAAAGGAATATCGCGATATCGATTAATCGTGATATCGATAAATTGATTCGTGGTATCGATATCAATTATGCCTTGCAACCATTCTTCGCACACATAAGTTTCGAGTAAAAAAAATGTCTTGAAAGCATTATTTAAATCTGTTTATTTAAAAAAATTTTAAATAAAAAATTTAACATTTATATTTTTTTATAAAAAGAATTATGTTAAAATTACGGCTTTTAACATTTTGTAAAACATCTATTCGAAAACATCTTAGTATTAAAAAGCGTCTTAATGTATTTATTGTATCGTACTCAAAATATTTCAAAGAAAGAAAAATGACACAAATTTAAACAAACGAATCTAAATTTAAATGACGCTTGTTTTAGAAAAAGTTTGAATAGCAGCTCTAATTTGAATTTCTAAATCTCAGGGGTGTTTGATTCTGGCATATGTGCCTTGACAAGTTGCAGTGTTTTTTTTTTTTTTTTTTTTTTTTTTTTTTAAGTGAGGTCTTTTTTTGAAGAAAAAAGGAAATGTTTGTATTTGAAATATTTAAAAAGGAAAAAATCTAACTTTTTAATACGAAATTTAGGAATTAAAAACTCTTGCATCTTAAAATTCGTGGATATATTTTCTCTTTACCTAAGTAATAATAATTGGAAAAATACTAACGAACTAATTGTACATTTTGCCAAATACGAAATTTGAATTAAAATCTATTCCAAATATTCTGATATCACTGTGCCAAATTTTATGTTTTATTCATGGATTAGCAGGAAATTAACAACATGTTGAGTTCGTTGGTGTGAAACAAGAATGATTCATTAAAATTGCGAAACTGTAAGAAAAATAATAATAAAATAATAATAATAACAATTAATTAAATAAATTTTTAAAAAAAATCATTGATTTTGAAAGAAATTATCATTGCACATAGATGAAATGCACATAGTATTATTAGTGAAATCGAAGATAAATACTTATAAAAGATAAAATGCGCAAACAATTGAAATTGAAATCTACGGTAAACGGTTGGGAGGGAATGGGAAAAAAAGGCAATACTCCCGGAGGCATAGATAGGGAAGCATGTGCCCCTCAAACAATATTTCAAAAACTAAAAAATAATTCGAAATCATTTCAGTTTTCAGACTTTAAAAAAGTTAAATTTTGTGCATCAATTTTTTCTAGATATAAGTTCTTGACTATCAATAAAAAAAGTAATAAATCGAAAACTTTCGTCGAACTAAAAAAATTTTTATAGAAAGAAATACAATGTGAAAATTTTAGTTGTTATGTAAATGATTTTACAGAGAAAAATTAATTTTTTTTACCATTTTACCATTTTGAAATCTTTTACCTTTAAAATACAATAATTTAATGAAACGGAAATTAAGTGTTATTACTAGTTTAAAAGTGTAGTTAGTAGCTGTTTAATGTAGTTTATAGTTCGATATTTTTAAAGCAAAAATATTTTTTCTCAACAAAATGTAATTACTTTCATATGCATTTTTTCCTTCCTAACACAAGTTTTTTATTGTGTCTCTGTGTTTAAATCGGTAGTATCCAGACTGTGGCTCACAAACCACTGCTTGTCCACAAAAGAATTGCTTACGTTCACGAAAAAGCTGTTAACGAACGAGGACTTTTGGTTTGCGCTGCAAAAAATTCCGGAACAGATCACGGTAAAAGTTCCGTCACTTAGGATGCCGGTACTTTTTACCGTAAAATCCTTCGGAACAAAAAATCTGATATCCAGTAATTTTTACAATTATAATTAACGTAAAATCATTGAATCACTCTACTTAAATGAATATTGCTGTAAAAATTATGTTAAAATATTTTACGATGTAAATGAATTTAACGGAAAAATGTATTTTACAGATAAGACATCCAAAGTGCCGATATTATACCGTAATTTGATATGGACTTTTTTTACTGTGTGGTAACGCCTGTTAAATTTTTCGTCTTCCCACTCATGTGAGGTCGTTAAGTCATAGTTATTGAATACTTACTTTCATTATAAACATTATCAAAAAAAAACTTTAATTATTCCATGTCATCACTCGAATTTTCTTTGTTCCCGTAGCTTTGCAAAGGTGATTATCAGTTTGTCTTTGCAGTGAAGGTGGCTGACCACATTGTGGCCATTATACCGTTGGTCTCGAAATTGTGGAGTCATAACCTCCATGACCCCTTCGCGAAAAACTGCTTTTACTCTTACTTTTTGAATGCTTAATTTTGTGTGTCTCTTATAGTATTTATATTTCATACAATCTGGTACTTATCGCATAAAATATATGGTATGTTGTCTAACTTGAAACGAAAATATTTTCAAAAAATAAAAAGTAACTCCTCACAAAATGTTTTTTATACAACAGAACGCCTAAAAACTACAGTGTCAGGGATTCGATGCCTACTTAATTGGTTTTATGAACATATATATTAGAAGCTAGTTTAAAGATTTACTTTCTTAGACGTCTTAATTCGAGAGACGAAAGCTCAAGGGCTCAAGAAACGCGTTGCGTGAAACTTAGAAGGAAAAAATTACTTTTCCTTGTTTTTTGTTTCAATCGTGATCAGAATGATAACACAAGGAATCAGTTTCAATTATTTGCATTTTTTTACGAGTCATCTATTTAGCAGTTACAATAGGCATTCATTTAATTCAAATTCTGACGTAAGTATTATAATTATAAAGGCACCGTCGCAGATAATTTTTATTGCATTATTTATTTCTTTGCAAATGTTTGATTTTTTGCATTTTGTCTGGTGCCACATAAATATTTAAGCTATATATAGATAATTAGACTGTTAATAAAATGAGGAAGAACTCTAAAGCCTTTTTTTTTCTTATCAAACATTTTAGTATTAAAAAAATAAGAAAATGTAAAAAATTCCGGATTAAATTACATCCTACCCTGTAAAAAATTCCGGATTAAATTACGGTATAAAATACCGGTACTTTTGGAGCATCATCCGTAAAAATCATTTCACCATAAATCACATTTTAACCGCAAAATATTAAAATGTAATTTATACCTTAATAATTACATAATTACAGTGATTCAGTGATTTTATGGTAAATATTTATTTAAAAATTATGGCAGATCAAATTTTTTCGATCCGTAACATATTCCGGTAAAAATTTTGACACCCTAAGTGCCGGTACTTTTTACCATATCTTGATCTCGATCTTTCTGGCAGCGTAATTCACATAATTAAAAAATTTAAGTTGAAATGAGAGAATCACATTTTTAATTGTACTAAATTTAGTTGCATCAAGTTAACTATAAAAAGTTTATTAAGAGTCGTGGTGGCTCAGGGGATAGAGCGTTCGACTGGTCGAGACGAATTTAACACACGACTCACACCGACCACAATGCTGACATAAAATATCCTCAGTGGTAGACGGATCATGGGTTAGAGTCCCCTTGCCGTCAGGTTAACCGTGGATTGTTTTCGTGGTTTTCCTTTCCATGTAACGCAAATGCGGGTTAGTTATATCACAAATCACTCCATGAAGGCAAATTTCTTCCAATACTCAATCCAGAAGTTCCGTTATCTTCTAAATTGGGTTTTAAATTATCAGGCTACGGAGTTGAACCTTAGTAGCAAACCCAAAAATTTGGGTCGGCTGTTCAACGGCGGTTATAAAATGAAAAAATTTTTATTTCGTGTTGTTAAAATATATTAAGAACGGAGGTAAAACTGAATTAAAAATGTTGAAGTTCAACCTTTAACAGTTTTTGATTCAGTGAAAGGATTTTTATTGACTTTTTAGAAAAGAGTTTTACTGTTCAACAATTTTTTTCTTTTTACTTCTTATCATTTATTTTAATCGTCAATTTTTTTCACACTTTCTCGAAACTCTTGGATGTTTTCAACTTCAATTAAATAATGCATGTAAAATGTTTGCTGTTTTCATGGGTGCTTTTATAATGTTTGCTGTTTTCAAGGGTGCTTTTATTTAATTTTAAAGTCAAGAACAGTCTGCATTCACATTTAAGAGGACGCCATACTACAGGAGAAACTATTCGTTACAAATTTTCTCTTTCACCTCCAGATCTAATTAAAAATTCGAAATATAGAAAAAATGAGTTCAGTCAAACCTGGAGTAAGCCATGAAGTTTCAAATACTGAAAATAAATTTTAAAAATATTAAAATGAAAATAGATTATGAAAATATAACTTAGGATTACGCAATGGAGAAGTTCTCTTTCAATAATTTATTTGCATTTTGATATTGTGAAATTTTTATTTCAGCAATTAAAACTTCAAGGCTTACTCTAGGCTTGCCTGAACTCACTTCTTCTATACTTCGAATTTTAAATTTGTTTTGGAGGTCATGAAAGAGAATTTGCGATAAAAAGTTTCTCTCATGGCATGGCGTCTTCTTAATAAGAATATGCTCAGTTATCTAACTTTAAAAGAATGAAATGCTAATTTGATGTTTGAAATAAGCTTTCAAATTCTGTACCATTTTTGAATAATTCTAGTAGCGTATTTCAGTTTCTGTTTTTTTTTCTTTTTTCGTTATTTGGAAAGCAATGCAACTTCGTTTTAATTTTGAAATTTCTACTTTTCTTCGTAATAACGTATAATATATTTTTATATCTTTGAGTTATAAATTGTTGTACAACAATTTATAAATCAATAATAGATTAAAAAAATATCAGAATAAAAAAATCACCTGATTTGAATATCGATTTAGCTTATATTAGAAATCAATTGATATAAAACAAAATGGATGCGATGAGGTTCACAAGCGTCTAAGTTCGCAAATGTTTAATTTATGGAAGATTAAGAATATTCCTTTAACAAATACTATACACATTTTCAGATCAAAAACATTTTGTAAGCTCTCAATTAATTAATCCATTTGCTTTAAATTGATCAATAAGGAGCCGTGAAGCGGTGAGAGAGTGAGGGAGAACTGGTAAACCAACAATTCAGAGCGATGCCATTGGTAACAATATTATTTCTTATTCGCATTCTAGTTTATGTAAACTAAAACAACTTCTCGTTGAAACCTGAAAGATTTTTAATTTTCACAATTTTCTGTGTCTCGGTGTTAATGATTGAGCTTGCTAATAGCATTAAAACAATCGTACATCTTTCAATCATTTTAGACTTATTGCGTTACTTTCTCCATTTGTTGATAGTAGACAACTTATGTCAAACTGCTGGAGCACTCATACGTTAACAGTTTCCTTTTCATTAGAAATTCTAAACTCAATTATGAGTTATACTGAAACCAGATGTAATGATATTGGTTAAACATTAACTTAATTGCATCTACTTTCTTTATATTACTTTCTTTTTTTTTAAAAAAATTCTCAGAAGTTAACTTTATTTTGGGATCAAGTATCCAATGCTTTGTTGACTGAAGTGTACACAATTGCAAAGTCTTCTTTTTTAAGATTAAAGTTTCTGCAGTAATATTTTTATGTATTTAATTCATTTCAACAGCTTCGCTCCAGTTTGAAATATAAAAAAGCTGTACTTTTATTTCCCTGCTAAAAGCTGTACTTTTATAGGTAAAAACATACAGTGAGTTATAAAGATATAAACACAGAATCCAACCATAGAACTAAGAAAAAGAAGATCGAAGTCATTGCCTAATAAGTGATCTTCTCCCCCAGCCCTCGACTCCTCTCCAGAACCACGAAGTATCCCTTAACGGAGTGGATAGTCCCTGTTCATTATCCATCGAGCTGTGTCTCAAGGTTTGGAACAGCCTTTTAATTTTAATTAAAAAAACGAAATTAACAATTTAATTAATAAGTAATTTAGTTAGTAAGCAAAACATAAATAAGGCTTATCCTTTAAGTTAAAACTTAATTATAGGATGAGCCTCACTTTTTCTAACTGTAACATTTTCACATCAAACTGTTTCCAAGAATTCTTTCCAGATATGTATGTAACCACTTTCTGGAATATCCACTAAGTAAAAACTTAAAACACAGAAACGTCTTAGTGCCTGGGAAGATTTCCGTATCATAATCTGCAGCAGAATAAATCGCCAAGTCTCAGTAACTTCAGGTTAGCAGTTTACAAGAAACTACAAAATAAATAAATAAATAAATAAAGGAAGAAGAAAGCACCGCAGAACCACATCTTTTCCTTTTTTTTAATGGCGGGATTTTAGGGGTTGTCCCATTTGCCACAGGAATGCCAGAACTGCTACTCTCTTCTCGTTACCCAGTGGGCACCTGTGGCGAAGCCACGGCAGTGGAGCAGCGTCGCTCATGTCACACAACCACAAACCCGTTTATAGGGCGGGTCACATTCACACACACAAAGGAGAAAGAACATAGAACGCAGAGAGAAAGAAACATTCATGCCCTGAGCAGGATTCGAACCCGCGACCAGCTGCTCCGCGGTCAGGCACGCTGACCACTCGGCCACCAGGTCGGCGCAGAGCCATATCTAAAAATATAATTTCTGCATGCTTTTTTTAAAAAATAATAATTGCAAGTCTTAAAATCTATTTGGCGCCTTGGCAATTGTAGTTGGCGCAACGGACCACGATACGGAAATATCTTCCAGTGTCTACACGGTGATTTTTATGAAAAACGCTCTGAACGTGGCTTATTATTAGTTAGTTAACTTATCAATGAAGTTTCAGAACAACAGGTGTTTTCCCTAACCAGATAAGAAAAAAAAATATTGTTGATGAATTGGTCAGAAATATGTCACCTCAAATTCTTAAAACATTTTCAGTGTTACAGTTTCATAATTCTGATGCAACTCATCACTGTTTTTTTTTTTCTTTCTTTTTTGTCTCGATAGACAAGAAACCAACAGTTTTACTATCGAAAAAAAAAAGAAAAAGAAATTGGTATTGGAACAAAGAGAAAATTCCATTCAGCCTAGAAGATTTTGTGGGTAATTCCCGTTATTCATGTTGTAAATCAAAGCCCCACCTATCGGCGGCGTCAATGAACAAGAAATGAAATAATTCCAAAAGAAAAAACAGACGCGAATGCCATCTCATCTGGTGCGTCCTTCAAGGTCGAAAAAGTTCGAATCTAATTACGAGCAACCGAAAGTGAGATCAAAATCAACAAAATTACTAAGTTTGCGTAAGTTTTTGTCCTTTTTGTTTGTCAGTTCATAGACAAGAAAAAGAAAACCAGGAAGAAAAGGGAAGAAAAGATTTGATACCTGGAGGCGTTGTAAGTTTTGTAAGTTGAAATTCTCCAAAACAAAGCTTTTGGCTTTCAGACAAACAAGGAAAAACATTATCCCATTTTTTCCTTTCAAATAAAGTTTTTTTATTATACCTTGCAATACCTAGTTGTTATAACTATTTGGAAAAATTTTATTTTGCGATCACAAAGAATAAAATTCTAGTAAAATTACTACACTGAATAATTTAGAAATTTCTAATAAATAAATAAATAAAAAAAAAGAGAGAAACACAATACGGGTCATTTGTTAATTTTTTCATTCATATAGTAACTGGTAGCGATTTATCGAAAATTCTGGTTTTTAAAATTATAGTTTTTATCATCGCACATATAATAAAATACAAAACTTAAAAGTAAATTTTACCGAATGATGAAATATCATGATTAAATTACCTAATTTTACCACACTTACCAAATTTTATCAGGCATTATAAGAACCACATTTTATCTTTAATTTTATCAAAATTATTACCAAAGTGATCCGATGAAAATTACAGATCTTTTTGGAATTCCCATAGAGCCAGAAACGCGGTAAATTTTATCATATTCTGATAGTTTTGATCTTACTTTTTTCTCAGTAATTAATCCGATTCATATGTAAAATGCTGTACCGGTATGCTCTAGCTCACCATTCTTATATTTACCAAAGGTAAGGATTGGTAATTCTTATATTTACCAAAATAAATTCCAATTTTATAGAATCAAAATATATTCATATTTAAATAATAGTAGCATTAAACTGTTTAATCTTTTATATTAATTCCTTATTTATATTATTTCATGATCCCCAAATTAAGCGATATGGTGTAATGAAATTTCTAGGTATTTTATAATAATTCATAAATTGAATGGTTTTATAGTTGATATTTTCATGCGAAATTTTTTTTATTTCTTCTATAAAATTTTAAATTTCATCAATTTGTTTTGTGTTAACAGCTTCATATTATTTAAAAAAAAAAATAAAAAGCTGAAAAAATTGCACAAAAATATAAAACTTTCTTAACTACAAACGGAACGAACCTTTCATTCCTTGAAACGATTAAAATGGTTCATTTTTCATAGAAAACATTCCTTTTTACTGCCATTTTTACAATTTAGAAACAAATTGTAGGGTACAACTGTATGCGTACGGTTATATGAACTCCGGAAGAAAACATTTACCTCGAAAAGTTCTGTGGTGTAAATTATTTTAATAATTTTTTTGTCATGACATCCTTTGTGCCATTACATATCAGGCCGAATTTCCTTAGAAAACACTTTTTTCTACTGTCAATTTAAGTAATATTTACAAATCAAAATTAAAGTGTAATGTACTGTAGTAAAAATGAACATAAATTGAGCATATTTAACTCATAAAGATCAAAGTTGAGAATTGTTTTAATAAATTTTTTAAATGTTGATCGAATCATTAGATATTATGCCACCTTTTAACGGAAATAAAAATTTCTTTTGGAATAAAAATAAAAATAAAATTTCTTGTACTACAAAAGATAATTTATTTATCCTTTTAATTTATTTTTCAGAAGTTTTTTTTAACAAAAATTTATAAAAAGCAAACTAAACATTTGCCCTATTTTAACACTGTTGGTGCACATCAAGAAAGATAAATATCTTTAAAATTGTATTATATTAATTTTAATGAGTATTGTTTACATCTATTGTTGTTAGTAATAGCATGTTAATAGGGAGGAAAAATCAATCAAATTCTATCAATAAATTAGAGATTGCTTGTGAAACGCTTTTTATCCTTTGATGTTTTCACCTGCCACTTTTGTTTGTTTTTCTTTCACTATGGTAAGCACTTCTTTTTGACTGCTAATTTTAGAAACATTTGTCACTCAGAAGCTAACAAGGGAAACTAGGGAAGTGTGACTTACCAATTTTAAAATAAACTAGTGGGATGTATGCCTTATGAGAAATAATTTTAAGGGGCAACATTCGTTTCGGCCCATAGAAGGTCCTCTGAGAGATAAAAAATAATTCAATATATGGAAAAATCGATATTTTATTACTTCAATGCAGACTATTAGTTATTGTAATTGTCTCATACTCCAATTAATTTGTAATTAATTGGTTAATTAATTAATTTTCTGATTAATAAATCAATTAGTAAATTAATTAATTATTAATCAAGGCGTCGACGTGAAAATTTCTTTCTGCCTGCCATTTTTAAAAATTTACAATTCAGAAGCAAAGTGCAATGTACTTTTTCAGAGATGGACACGATTAAAAAACATTTATTCCAAAAAATCACAAACACGAATTTTGGTTCTGAATGTTTAAATAAATGTTTTAATTCTTCATCCAATCATTAACTATCAAAGCACTTTTTTAGCAAAAAGGATATTTCGTTTGAAAGTTATTTTGAAAGATTTACCATTCGAAAGTAAAGTGTAAAATACATATTAAAAATTGAAAAATTAAATATGCTTGTTTATAAAAATTGTCTACTACATCATCACACTTTTTCATCGAAGTTACTTCCTTTTGATAGACAATTTCAAACATTATGGAGCAAAGGCAAAGTTTAATATGACATTTTAAAGATAGATAAAAAATAAAAAAATATTTTTTTCAAAGAAAATTAAAAGTTACACAGTGCAAATTTTTTAATCAATTATTTATATCTTTATTACAACATTACATATCAGTGCATTGTTTTACCGATGTAAACAATTCATTTTGACAAACGCTTTCAAAAATTTTCGATCCAGAGGCAAAATATAATGGACCATTTTAAATAAAAGCACAAGCAAAAATTATACATCTGAAAAATTAAAAGTTTTACTTTACAAATTTTTTGAATCAATTGCATAAATGTCTAATTTATCATTACATATCAGTGCACTTTTTCACCGAAGTAAAAACTTCATTTTGACAGACATTTTCAAAATTTACTGTCAAGAGGCAAAGTGAAGCTCTGTGGTGCTGCCATCTAAGCTTGAATGAGTGTTTCTTATTTCATTAATTCAGGGTGCTGGAATTTGGAAACTCCTCGCATGTTGAAGGAATGGAGGAAATATTGTGATGCCAACGCTTGGATTCAAATCCCCGTTCAGACGGTCACTAGATTTACAGTTTAGCCAGCATTACTAAAGTATGTATCCAGCTGTAGAGAACTAGGTTTCTTCATAAGGGTTCACCACACACTTATTACTATAATAGCATTAGCCATCCGATGAAGGAAAAAAAAATGAGTTCGCAATCTTTATCATGTTGGTTAGCAACCAGCTTGTAAAAAAATGTGGTCTAGATTCTCGTTGGCTGTAGCCTAGTAGGCGCGGGAAAAATCCTGTTTGCTTGACTGTATTAGATAAAAAACAATAAATGAACGATTTTTTTCTCACTTAATAGTTTGAATATCATATTTTTTTATGGTTATTTGACTGTTGAATATGGTAAAATACCAATTAAAAATATTTTGTTTTCATTTTTTTCTAGAAGTACATAACAGTGAAGTATTTTTGAATCTCAATACATTGTTCGAATATAAAAAGTGCTATTTCTAGTTTTGTCTAAAAGTAAATAAAATATATTCTTTTCTAATTGGTGAATAAAATGTATTTGCGAAATTTATGGATATTGAAACAATTGCATTTCTTCTATTTGAAAATTAGAGGTTTGCAAAATAAATAAAAAAAATTCGAAATAAAATTACAACGATCTTGAAGCAAAACTATGATATTCATGCCTAAATTATTGCCACGATTCTTAAAAACGTTACATTTTCTTGATGTTCTCTGTTTTTAATCTAAAATCAAAAAGTATTATTATTACTATTATCACATCAATAACATTTATTTAACAATTGTTATTGTTTTGTAGAATAATAGCTTTTGAAACAGAATCACTTTGAAAGGCTAATTTAAGCACCTAATGTATAATTTTATTAAGTATGAAATATTTAATTCAATTCTCATTGTATGTAAACAACTGCATAACAAAAAGATTAAAAAATTGTTGGGAGGATTCTATTTACATTTATAGATGATCTCTTTGATTCTTAATAATTTGCTCTTGACCCACATTTTCGAACTGATGTCTGTCTTTTCCGATCAGTTTGAAAGGCGTGGTTTCATTTTGCTACAGTCAGAAATGGTCCAAGTCTTGCTAAACGATGCAACTCGGAGCCTCTAATAATGAAGCAATTTTTCAAGTTTTTAGATCTCTTAATAAAGAATGTCTTTCATAATCTAAGTTTTAATTTTATTTTTACTGAGTAAATATGGTTGGCAATGAATGGGTGAAAGATGTACTTAATGAGTTTCATGAACTTTTGTCTTTTAAGTGAATATTCACTCAACTGTGATTTCGAAACATTCTTATTGTTAAGAACTTCTGTAAATATGATTAAGAGCACTTAAGGAGAAATGCGTGTGCGTGCGTTTTATTATTTTTTTTTCAGATAAAATTTTTGTCATTGGTTTATAGAAGCACACAGTTATATAAAGAGTCTGTTACTACATTGTAAAAAGCTTCGAATCAAATTACGGTATAAAGTACCGGCACTTTGAGTGCATATCATTCGTAAAATCCATTTTACTGTAAAATCAATCTCGAGCGTAAAATATAATGCAGTAATTTTTACAGTAATATTTATTTAATTAGAGTGATTCAGCGTTTTTACGGTAATTATTACTGTAAAAATTATGGTTTATCAGATTTTTTTTGTTCCGTAACATGTTCCGGTAAAAATGGATTTTACCGTCAAAAATGCCGACACCGGTACTTTTAACCGTAATTTTGCAGCGTATGCATTAATTTTTAGTTTAGTATAAAATCTTTGTACTGTAAATATTGAAAGAAAATTTAAGCATGCTTTTTAACAAATTGGAAAGTTACAAATTGAAAGTTCACAAATAATTTATATATCGATTCAAATTTTCCTTTCAGAGGAGATTAAAAAGAAAAAAAACTTAGCTTTTTAGTCAGAAATCAGCAGGAAAATTGTCTATTGCCTAGAACCTTCTATTAACTATATTTTCTATTAACTATGAATAAATAAACCTTTCTGAGCAATCACAGAACATTATTTATTTATTTATTTATTTATATTTTTTTATTGTCTGAACATAGTTGCTTAGCAACGAAGTAAAATTAGCCATTCCTCTTTTGAATTAGCCTATGGATTACCTTAAAATATTCATTTGCGACTTTGCTTGGATCTTTTGTAGGACTATCGCTAAATATATATACCTTATTAGCCCACCTATTTATGATCCAATCTTTTTGAAATTTTGATGGTCAGGAACACAAATATGGAAAAAAAGTTATATTTTTATTTAAGAAAAGTACGTTTTTGTGTCAGATTTCATAACTTAATTTATAGTTAGCATTAATTAATTAGCATGTTTGAAGTTATCCCCAGAAACTATTAAGATTGACTCCTAGTACGTGAAAATTCAATCATTATAACGAACGTTATTCTGGGTTAAATCCTTTTTTTTCCCGTGCACTATACATGACAATAGCTATAGAAAATTTTCACTTTTAAGTCCCTTCGACATTACGAGCAACTATAAATAAGGAAATGTTTATAAAAGACTAATTTGTAATAAATATTTTAGTTTTATACATTTATGTACGTAAATAAATATATAATTATTTGCTGTAACATAATTATTTTTCATAGACCTTTTTTTTAAAAGAAAAATAAGAGAGACTGAAGCAAAAAGAAATGTTTTTATAAGGAATAAACTTGTATCCGAATCGTAATGTATTTTGTTCTGTATTGTTTTAATGTATTTCGGTTTGCTGAAAATTATGTGATTCGAAATTTGAATTTTTGGAAATGGTTTTTAAATGTCATAGATGTAACATACCTGCAATTTTATCATTTCTCTTCCAATTAAAGAAATATATACATATTTAAAGCTTTACACGAAGAGACGTTTTTTAAGCTTTGTACGATATTGTAAATAAATATTTAAAAAATTATCATCTTGAAATTATTTAAAAGCGTACATAATACTAAAAGACATATAAAATACATCGAAAAATTTTAAAAATAAATGATATCAAGAAAAATGTTTCGAAAAATGTATTTAAAATTAAAAGACTTAAAAATAATGCATAGAAATGTCTCCAGTAAGATAAATAAGCCTTTTTTTTTTTTTTTTTTTTTTTTTTTTTTTTTTTTTAATTNATAGACTTGATTTTTTTTTTTTTTTTTTTTAACAATTTTGCATTGTATTATTTATTTCAATTAAATGAGCAATTTCTTCCTTTAATGCAAAACTATATTTTTATTACATATTAATGTTACTTCACAAGCAAATTCTTATTTTTGAGAAAAATTAATATTGAATTAAATAAATATTAGTTTGTTTTATGAAGAAAAAAAAGAGTTTTTTAAATACAGATTAGTATTTTTTTTTCATTATAAATTAATTCTTTACTTTTTTGCTGTTTTTATTTACTTTTAGTAAAAAATACGAAGCAAATAAGCCTATATATATTTAAAAGAGTAAATACGGTATTTTACATCGGCTATGTTGATTTTAAATTTTGATTTTATTGCTCTGGTCTGATGATTTTAAACTAACTCGGTGGTCTATCACCAATTATTATCATGTTTTATCACGATTAATAATAGTAATAGTAAAAGTATGACTTTCTACTGTTGATGTAACAAAAAATCTCCAATTTCTAATATTTAATTTTATGCAACAACATTTAAAGACTTAGGACATATATCTAAATTCTATATAATTATGCGACGTTTTAGCCAATAATATTATCCCAAATGAAAGTTTGATACGATGAAACTGTGACTAGAAGAATTATTTGTATAAATTAAATGAAAAAATAATTTAAAAACATAGTAGACAATGTAATAAATTGCGAAAAATATTTCGTGCTGCCATCTATTAGTAAATTAGTTTAATATTAGACTTAATAATTTAAGAATCTAATTCAAATTGAAATTATTAAACTTTCTATTTAGTCAAAAATTTCTTTAAAAATCTTTTTAATGATATTTTTAAAAAATAAAAAGTTATTTTGTTGATCAAACAATGTTGAAAACGACAAATAAGAACAATATAATTTTTAGTCAATCTTCTTTATCTTCCATTAAACAATCTCATATTAAAAATTTAATTTTGGATAATTTTTGCTACATATAATGTAAATAGATAGTCATTATTGTCAAGAATAATAAAATTTTTCGATGTTCATAAAAATAAATAAATAAACGTCTTATATTAAAAACTTTTGTGTTATATACTACATGCTACTACTTGTTATATAGCACATACGGCATAAGGATTACATAGTTTTGTTCTGTTTCTCAATCTAAATTCAATACAAAATTATCGGAAATTGTCTTTTTCCTTTCATTTATAATCAATCATATCAAACATGGCAGAAAGAAATGCTAAAATATGCATTTTGTACTCACTCTTAATCAAATTTAAAATAATGATAATAATAAAATAATAATTTGGTGAAAACTTAAGAAAAATTTAGAATCATAAAATGTAACTTTCAATTATTTTAAATTTTAAGGGTTTTTCGACATTAGCATTAAAAGAACTTAACTTAAACATCAAAAAATAACATACATAAAAAAGAGAATAAAATAATGAAGTTCTGAAAATAAAAATGTCTTACAAAATTGTGCTTGTAGCTGAATACTTGTCAAGCGGATTTTTCTTAGGAGAATAATATAATTTTTCAAAAATTATTTGAAATAAAACCTTTATGAAATTCGAATTAAATCGAAGAAATAAATTTCAAAGTAAAAAAAGAGCAATTTGAAAATTGTAAAAACCTACGTCACCCTAGATAATTAAATCACTTTATTTTTCACAGGTTTACTTTTTATCTGCTTTTAGTCAACTCGCAATTATTTATCTTCCGATAGTGAAACTAACGTTTGTCCAGTTGGACAGCGTATAGTCTTAGTCTTTAATCTTAATTAAATCCACTTTCCCGTGAGGCAGCAGTTTCTTCGACTAACTTTCTTTTTTTACGTCTGTAAAAGTGCTTTCTTTGCAGAAAGAGCATCATTGCGGAAAAGTCAACTTTTCTCGTAACTTCTTGTCAATGCAAGATTTGTTGAGCAATCGATAAGTGCAAAATAAATGTTTCGTTTAAGTTTAACAATCCAATGTGGGTATTTAGTTTCTTGAAGAAGTAATTCTGAAACAATAGATTATGCATTGCATTCAAAATTAAAATTAAATAAACTTGTGCGAAAAACTATTAATTATTGTTATTCCATCATCACGATATTTTTGTTTTTTGAAACTTGTTTACTTTATGTGAAAAAGAATCAGCTCAACTTTCTTAGAATATGCGTTAGAATCGGAGAAGTATCATCTGCTACAGTGCTTTCGATTGCCTAACAAGACCTTTCTTTACTTAGAAACTTGTCAGTATGATTTGATTTATTGTTTTTAGAAATTTTTTCAACGTTAATTTAAAATAAAATCTAACTATTCTCATTATTAAATTAAACTATTCTCTTTTAAAACTTTACATACCGTCAGTAATTGTATTTCCTTTGTGCCCTTCAATAATTTAATAAATTTATATGGCGATTATTCAAATATAAAGGGAAAAAAATCTTGGTTTCACATAAGCAAATTATATAAATAAAATAAAAAATAGGAGCGGTAAATTAATGAAGTATATCACAGAGCAGATGATGAATCACTCAGCTTGCGACAGCTATATTTTAAGTTTAGGGACAAATGTTATCAATATGAAATACATGCTGCCATAAATATGAAACACCTTTTGAAACAACTTGAATTGATGTTGACATCTCAATAAATATTAGTGTAGAGCTTCTGTAACACTCAATGCTAATAGGCAATAGCATCAACGCCCATTCATTGATTTTTAATAAATGCATGACAACGAACTAAGCTATTCTCTCAGTTTCGATTCGGAAACTGTGACACACCTGATTGATCACAAGATTTGTGTTAAGTGGGAGTATTGCGAATTTCTTTTCTTTTTTATCGTCTGCATAATTTACACGTGAAATATCGTCGTCTTTTGTTCGAATGCTGATTTCTTGAAAGCGATTAAGGTTCTAATAATTCTTTCTTGCATGTAGGAAGAAAAGTAAGGGTTATTTTATTGTTTGAACTAAAAAAATCAAACATATTTTCTGAATTTTAAAGAGTTCTTTTCTCATCATTTTGTAGATTTTTTATTTAATATCACAAGCCAATTCGCCAATCGAAATGAATTTTAGTATATAAGTTCTTTCAAGCAAATAATCTTTGCATGGAAAAGGTATATGTTCTAATTATGTTCTAGATATGGTAACATTAGAGATAAAGAACATTTAAATACAACTAATTGGCAGTAATTATTTGTCATTTGAACCTGGTTATAATGTGAGTATGTAATGATCTGGAATAAATTGTCTCTGGTATTGATCAAATAAATTTAAAGTAAGTACTTACCAATCAGAAGTAAAATTTACTTGAATGTCATGATAAAGAAGTCAAAAATCTTTTTAGTAAAAATAGAAGTAAGTTTTTAAGAGTTAAATTAAATGTTGGAATGTTATATTCATGTGATATCTTAATTTCAAGCCCAAATTTGAACTCAATATAAAATATAAACTTAAATTCAATTGTGAAAATTTCTTTCTTAAGAAATAAGATAACCTGTACGCGTGCAATTGGTGTGTACGGAACATGACACGCAACGAGTCGCAAGGAATTGTGTTTTACGTGTGGCATAAAGCCATATTTTAAATTTCAACGAAGCACAACAAAAGAAAAAAGAAAGAATCAAATAACGGAATGATTTTTTTTTATTTGTGCTGAAAATGGAACACTCCGAGCCAAATCGGATAACAAAAACTAACAAACAGTGTTATTTTCAACAGTTCCAAGCTCTGAATTCCAAGTTACCATCTGAACATTTTTCTCCTTATGCCTTCTTGTGGGCCAAGAGGGTGGAGTGGTGAATGGAATGGTGGGCTACTACTGGTGCGTGGAGCAGAGGGGCGGCGTGGACAAGTGGTGCAGCATGGTGTACTACTGGGGCTGCGTGTACAATGGGTGCGTGCAATAATGGGGCAGCATGAACAACTGGAGCATGTACAAGTGGAGCAGCATGATGGACAACGCTCTTGTGAGCATAGGATACAACTGGTGCGTGGTGCACTGCGGGGACCACGTAGCTGACTGGTTTATGTTCCCATTCGACTTTGGTTATTTTGGCTGCAGAGTGTGGAGCCACGTAGTGGAGAGCTGGATGAAGAATAGCTGTTGCTGAGCAGACAGCCAAGATAGTTGCGAAGATTGCCTGGAAAAAAGGAAACGAACTGTAAGTAAAGATTTAATCGAAAAGATTGATACATTTTTTTTAAGAAGACAATTTCAATGGCGGACTGTAACTTTACGAACAAAACTCAGTGACCTAAAGATGCAGAAAGTGGTGACGCACAAAAAGTGGTAATCCGTCATAAAAGTTTAAAACTAGCAAAATATTCTTTTTTTTATTATTATTATTAAAGGGGAATGCTCAAATTATTTTAGATTAAAGTACATATTCATGATATTTTTAGTATATGGTAGAAGTAAGGAATGATTAGTTAACTTGATAAATTCGCTAATAAGGAGCACAATTTCTATCTTTTTTTTTTTTTTTTTAACTTTTCTTGGTGCACTCTCCATTATTTAAGAAAATATTTCTTGACACTCAATACGAGACAAATAAATTAATCTAATAATTTCCAACAAGCATTTGAAATGTTCCTACAAATGTTTTTCGAACTGTAGACCGTGCTAAAGATAGTTGTAAAAAATATTGTTTAAATAGTTTCAAGCAAACAGTAGCTATATTAAACTGAACAATTAGAATTTTATTTTTTTTACTAATATTTTCTTCTTCATGAACACTTTTTTTTTTCGAATTTACCACGAACAATTTTATTTTATATTTACTGTCGCCATTTATTCCATATTTTTAACTATGTAATATGATCATTCTTAAATTATGAAATGATTTATATAAAGTGATATATTAAATAAAAGCTTAATATTAAATATGAATGGTTTGAATTAATAATTTTGTTAATAACTTCTTCAAAATTTCGTATATTCTTAACAAGTTGTAAATAACTGGAAAAAAGCGACAAAAAGAAAAATAACGCAATTTAATTTTCTGCTTTTTTTCTGAATTCAAGTTGCATGCTTTGAAATTTAATGTATATCTTAAATTAATTTTTATAGGTTGATCATAACTTTTTAATACAAAAATAATACCCCTTATAATTTTGTATACTAAAGTTATGCTCTGAAAATAGCAATTTTTCTAAAATTTAATCAAAAAATGAAATAATTTATAAAAGAATGCATAAAATATTCTTTAGAAACGCAAGACACTTTCATAACACATACACATTTTCTGACCTATTTTTAATGGTTTAAACTCAGTAAATTAATAAAAAAGGTAATTTTTGAATAGGTTATTTCAATTAATGTATTAATATCTATTGATTTCTGGCATGTAATATCATTAAAATTTTTTCGAAGTACCATTTAAAATTTAAAAAAAAAAAAAAAAAAAAAAAAAGAATTGCTGTCTTGCATAATAAAAATTTCCATTTATTTTCAGTCGAATGGAAAATATATCCAACTACGAGCAAATATTCGATGGCATATTAAGCAAATATATTTTGCGTAATTCTGAAAAACTAGGCTGATTTGTATAATTTCTGAACTTAACCAGTTTATGTATTGGTCACTTTTTCCTCTTAGAGATTAATTTTTTTATACGTATAATAAAGAGATATAAAAGCACTTTCAGGAGGACATGTTATTATAGAGTAGGAAATTGTAAGTCATTTAAAATTGCGTGATAGTTTTATTTCCCAGCGAAAATATAAATATTGGGTTTGCATTTTAATATTAATGAACCAAAGTTTTTCTAATATTTTTAGTATTCATCTCGATCTTTTTAATTTGAAAAAGAGATAAGCAAGGAATGGTCATAAAAATGCTTTTAAATAAAAGTGTTTTTAACTGTAACCCCGGCAAGATTTATAAATTAAAAAAATGAATTTTAAAAATTGAGAATATGAACTTAATTCAAATGAGAAATGTATACGTTTTATACAGAATATTTACATTTTATGCAGAAGAAAATATTAAATTTAAAATATAAAGTATTCTAACCATCAATTTGGGATAAGACACAATATTTTTTCTGCGAGTATTATGTAATACTCCGCATTTACTTGTAGTTTAGTCATGGTGAAATTTTAAAGGAAAAATAGACAAGCATCAGCTTAATTTTTGCACATAAAAATAAAAATTGGTCTAATTTGATTAATTTATATTCCCTTTACAAAAAATTAACTTTGAGTTTAAAATGCAAAACGAGATAAATATACAAATAAAAACGAATATAAGTAAGCCTTAGTCTTAAATATATGAGTACACACTTCACTAAATGATTCTAAATTTTCGGTAGCATAATTGGAAAAAAATTATAAATTTTGACACATTTTTTGTAACATTTCAGATTCAATTGAAAAATGCGGCCATATTATTAAAAAAAAAAATTGAATAAACTTATTGGATTGATTTTTTTATCGTCAAATTTTTATTCATTTGAAAATTCATGATATATTTTTTTTAATTTTTATCACAAAAATTCTATGATATTTCAGTTTTAAAAGAAAATCAAATCATATATTTAATACATTTAAACAGTTCGCAATTTTAACTTTATTCCTACCAGTTGAACTGAACTTTTTACATTACATGTTAAAATACATTGTATTTAAGCACAGTTATTAAAAGAAGTAATGAAGTAATGTTCTCACCAATTTGTACATGTTGAGGTTTGTAAGACAAGTCTTAGGACTGGACAATGATAAAGATTGAGAAGCTGGAGTGAGCTGTGTCTGTGATCGTGGTTTGATCCCCTTATATAGTCGAATCCCGCAGATGAAGATACAGCCCTGGGGCTGACCAATGTATAATCCGTCCCATCTACACGAAGGTCAAATTTGCAGGGCGTTGAATTTGTTGGAGATGTGAGACATTAAAATTAGACGAAAAGATGTAATGCAAGGACGCTAAGAAGAATGAGGTCAAGTACACGATTAAGGTGGGGAAGTGGAAAAATGCTTGTGTTTAGAAAACCCCCTTACCTTTCACTCTCGCTATTGGTCATTATTATTTGTTCTTTTTTACTCTCACTTATCTTCCAGATTGAACGGGTTTTTCCCAGCTTTTTCCAATCAAACAGTTTCAACATTTCACTCTTGTTTTCAGTTTTTTTTTCTGTTCGTAGTGCATCATTTTTTTTTAGTAGTAAAAAATTGCCTTTTATTCATTTTGCCTTTATACAGATCGTGGTACGTATCGAAATTGTACACTGTTAGAAATTTTTCTGAGTAAAGAACCATAATATCGTTCTAATTACTTTCAACCTTAATATGTCACTATATTGGACCATGTTATCGTATTCATTAACTTGAACGGCAACATTGTTCTATATGACACCTTAATAAGGTTCTTGAAACCTTAATTTACCACTTTCGCTGATTTTGCTACAGCTTTAACCTATCACTCGCTTTTGCTGCGGATTTAATCTTTGCTGCAGCTTTAACCTATAATTAAATTTCTTTAACTTCAACACAGATGCTAAAGGTGCAACTTAACACTCAAGATTAAGGTTGAGGTTCAACTTAAAACGAAAGCATTGTTCAAATTAACACCTTATTAAGGTTGATGAAACCTTAATTTGCCACATTAGCCAATTTTGCTGCAAACGATTATAGCAACAAACAACTTGCGACATGTTTTAAAATCAAAATATTCTGATTTGTTTCAAGCATAAATATTTAGGAACGATTTGAGAGACTATCTATGTTTTATATTCTGATTATTAACTTATTTCGTACGTAATGTCGTTTTCCTTTATCAATTAATTTTATATGTAAAGTACAATCTTTTGGTATCAAAAATTCGGTTCCAACTTAAAAAAAAAAAAAAAAATAGATCGCACCAAATGCATAGAAATACTAAAAAATGGCAGACATATTTAAAGTATCTTGCATGTTACGCCTATGGCTGGCAAAGTGGAACTCTAATTTTATGTTTTTTTATTTTTTTAATACGTGTTACTAACTACCTACTACGTAATTCAATTTAAGCGAAAACATGGTTCAAATCTGTATGTACCTTATTAAGATGGCTAAAACCTTATTTTACCACTTTCGCTGAATTTCCGACAGCCTTAACCTTTAATAGAACCAAATTATCAAATTAAGCTTTAATACATATGGAGAAAAAAATTCTGGTGAAATTACCGTACTGTATGGGAATGACATTTCTGATCGGAAAAACAAACAATCAACCTATTTTCGTCAATAAAGGCAAAATATAGGGTATCTAAATCATTCATTTGCTAATTTTTCTGTTCAAATTTTGGTTTTCGAAATTATAGTTCTTATTACCACATATTTAGTAAAAAATACGAAATTGAAAAGTAAATTTAGCCGAATAAATTATTTCTATTCCAAGCTCTAAGGCAGTGGTTTCCAATTTCTATCGGCTATGGTGAATTCTTACCCCGACTTCATAAATAAAATTTATCGGCAGCTAAAAATAAACTGACCAAAAAGATACTACTAATTACTTTGGAAATATTTAATGTGAAGAAAGAAATATTGTCATCCTTTTATCAATAATAGTCTTATATTATAATTTGGTTTTACATTAGGTAGTTAAATTCATAGGTCTAGAGCGGTATTTGAATTTGTTTTTGTTGTATGTATAATACAAAAATGGTAGAAGTAAACTGAATTAACAAACGTTGAGAATGGTTATCAGAGAAAAAAAATTTTTATTCTTAAATTTGGTTAATTTTAAGTTAAATATTTCGATGAGAAATACTGACTAAATTGTTTATAAAGGCAAACCCTATTTATAATTTATTCTGTATAATGTTATTAAATTGTTTTTTTTTTTAATTTTGCTATTTCTTATTTCATTTGAATTGTAAATTATTTCTTAAAATTTAAAGAAGTATTAAATTATGAACTATTTATTGGATATAAATATAATAACAGGTTGAAAAAATCATTGCCGTTTAACAAATATATAATTTTCGGTATCCCTGTGATTCTTTCCTGGAACCCTAAAGTTCCATGGAATACCTTTTGGGATCCACTGCTTTATGGTATTTTGGGTAAATTATTACCACAATTATTATTACCAAATTTTACCACATTTTACAAATTTTATTACACATTATAAAAACCATATTTTATTGTTGATTTTACCAAAGTTTTTACCAAAACACTTCGGTAAAAATTTCGAGCTTTTTTGTATTCCCATCGAGCTAGAAACACGGTAAATTTTACCATATTCTGGTAGTTTTGTGCATACTTTTTTCTCTGTGTTCTAGTTTAATTCCAAGAAGATACTTATTTACAAAGTTTATTATTCTCAGCATTGCCATTTCGTTCATCGTTCTTCGTTGTATATATTTTTTTATTTTCTTTCTTGCAATCATATTTTATGAATCAGACAAAACAACATTATACTTTTATTGCAATTCTTTGAATTATTCAGTGTATTATGAATCTCATAAAAGAAATTTAAGAAACCTTTGAAACATATCCCAAAATTATTAATAAAAAAGAACTTCTGAACACTAATAATTAAAGAAAAACCAGAAAAACATTCATAAATATTTGGTATCATTGCAAAAACTTAAATTCTAAACTAACTACTGTCCTGTTAAAATTGCTTTAATCTCTTTGCGATATCCGTAGTTTCTAAGTATCAATTTTATGACAATTTTCTTTTTGATAACAGAAATGCAATCTACTTAAACATCTATATTTTTCTCGAATACAGGGAAAAAC
The DNA here is from genome assembly GCF_043381705.1 of Parasteatoda tepidariorum. Classification (NCBI taxonomy): domain Eukaryota; kingdom Metazoa; phylum Arthropoda; class Arachnida; order Araneae; family Theridiidae; genus Parasteatoda; species Parasteatoda tepidariorum. The sequence continues at coordinate 48,595,407 of NC_092205.1, read as the reverse complement.
TTTTTCTTCTAACTTGATCACTTTTGGCAGGCATTTTTTGCATACAAAACACGAAGTACTTTAGTAAATGGAATACTTAATACCATCTAATTAAGATCCAATGGCTACTTAGAAATAAATCTTCGCTGAAACAAACTGTGAGAGGGAAAAAAAAGACACTTTTTTGGGGAAAAGATTAATTTTCCCCATTTGTTTCTGTGCTTATAATAGATTTTTAAAGTCTGTAAAAAATTTCTAAAAGAAAAAAAATGCGAATTTGACATTGGCTAAAACCACAATTTAAAGAACATTTTAATATTAATATATTTTTTATTTAGATTTATTTATTGATTAATATTTTCGAAAAGAGAGAACTTTTTTTCTCGAGTTGATAAGTTTTTTCATTTAATGATCCATGAACAGTTTTTGAATTAATCTTTTTCTTTCAAATGCAAAGTGAGCAAAATAAAAAGCGGACCGCCCTAAATAACTTTTAATCTAATGATCGGATCTTCACGTTCTAGAACTCAATCTTAATGGCTCGAAGGAGTGACCTCAAATATGCTAACTAATTTATGTAGACGATATTTTAAGTTAAGAAATCAGACACAAAAACGTTCTTTCTCTGAATAAACATGCATTTTATTCAACGGATTCCGATTTCTGACCCCCAAAATGCAGGGGGTAGCAGTACTCGGGGTCTTTGGTCCTAATAGTTTGGTCAAGAAAGCGGTTCAAAGTTTGAACCTCTTAATGTTAATTTTATTTTTTGCGTATTTCACCATGTCCTAAGAACTTTTTTGGGAATCGAAAAAATTTTTCCACGAAATTATTATGATCCGTTTATTTCTTTATAATGGTCCATTTTTTTTAAATGTTTTTAAATTTTTTTTTTTGCACTCTGTACACTAATTTCCTGAGTTTTTGCACCGCTGTGATACAGTCAAGAAAAAAGACTAAATATGGAATTGTTGATTTTTATATATTGCTTTTTTAATGATAACTTGACTTGAAACTTATACAGAGTGTTTTTTTACGACCACCTTTAAGTCATATTGTCCCAAGTCAATCGTACGACCAACAGGATATGAAACCTGCCTTTTGGATGGCGCCAACAGTTGCTGCTGAAGCCAGGAAACCAACGATCTTCCGGGGTACTCCAGGACAAGATCCGACAAAATGGCTGAAGGAATACCAGAGAGTGTCATCGTACAATCATTGGGATGACACTATGCAATTAGCTAATGCCTACTTCTTCCTGGACGGCACCGCAAGACAATGGTACGAAAACAATGAGGACTCACTGACGTCTTGGACTTTATTCGAAAATGGTTTGAAAGTGACCTTTGGAGACACACAATCCTACCTCAGACGAGCGAAAGACCACCTCAAGTCTCGCGCACAAAAATCCGGCGAAAGCATCCAGTCTTACATTCAAGACGTTCTCGGACTTTGCATTCAGGTTGACCCGACCATGTCCGAAGGAGATAAGGTTTCCCACCTCATGAAGGGCGTCGCAGAAGATGTGTTCCAAGCCCTTCTTACGAGAGAAATCCTAACAACAGCCGATTTTACAAAGTGGTGCCTGTACATAGAAGAAATGAGACAAAAGAGAGTGGGACGGTACAAGTTTGCCCGATTACNATTCATATACACAACATATATTCGACCGATCTTAACTTATGCATCCCCAGCCTGGTGCAACTTGAATAAAAAGCAAACAAAGAAATTAAATACTTTCCAAAATAAAATTCTAAGAAAAATGAGTGGAATGCCATACTTCATAAGAAATAGTGCCATCCATAGAGATTTCCACATTAAAACCTTAACTGAAACAATTGTTGATCTAAATTCCAAATTTTTTAAAAATGCGATGAAATGTAATGCAGCAAATTTTTATAAAATTTTTGAGGCAGATATGTTAATAGAGGACTCTAAAATCAGACCTATTGCATACTTTCTAACTAGTGATGCAATACTTTCGACAAATTTTAATTAATTTTAACAAATTTTAATATTAAAAAAGGCTTTTAAAAGGGCCAATTTAGTTGCAACATTTACCGCTAAACTTTATTGGCGCTGATTGCATTATCTCAATATTATTTACTTGATATTTCTCCGCTAGCCATAACTGGCGCTAATTTTCAACTTCAAATGTAGGCGTGGCTTTGGGCGCTGCAGTCGCGCACATCTAATATTAAACTAATATTACATTAGTTTCCTTCTTTTCTCTCTCTCTCCTTCTCTTTTATCTCAGATACAACCAAGTCAGATCTCACTAGTACCAGATGCAAGGGTAAAAGGCCCCTACGGGGCCTAAAGGCCCTGAGCAATCCCAAATGATGATGATGAAAGAGGAGTTCTTCTGGGCGCAGACTGGTTGCCGGTCTTTGTAAATTCCTGATGTTAATAAATTATCAAATTCTCATCTTGTAATCTTCACTGAATCTAAACACTTTAACGTGACAATATTTTTAGAATCCTAGTCAAATGGGAAGTTGAATTCATTAACTTCAAACGAACAGTAAATAAAATAAGAATAAAGCAAAAACGTTCTAAAGATCTGTCAAATTACTTGTGATAGTGGCGGAGAAACAAAACAAGCTTTGTTGCCTGATAAATAATCTGAAAACTTAAAACATATAAGGAGTCCTTATAATTGCTTTTCTGTAACTTTTCGCTTCATCCATTAGTCAAACAGATTTTGATAATTTCAGTTCCACCTTTCTCTATAGTGATTCGCCAGATTTCGATAAAATTTTGTTTTTCTTCTTTTTAAACATGTATTTGAAACCTTTTATGTGAATTTTTTTTTTATAAAATCACAAATATTTTGCACAGAAATTATGAATATGAAGCACATATAAATGTACAAAACGTACAATGCTAAATATACAATAATTGAAAAGTTTGTACTATAATTTTAAATCCATTTTTGAGCAATGGTTTTTAAGAATTTTTTATATTGTATTCATTTGTTACAACTTTTAAATGATATATTGTGTTCAAAATGCTTCAGATTTCCCTAATATTTATATTTTAATATTTAGACAATTAAAATGTTTATCCTTTTATGTTTTTTAAATGAATTATTCGCAAACAAAGAAAGATCTATTCTCAATTTCAAACAATGCATTTTTTTCACTTTAATTCTCAAAGGGAAAGGTGCTTATTGATGAAATGGAACTATTTAAAAAAAATTCAAACTTTCATTGCCAATTTTAGAATTATTTTTTAAAAGTGTTTAGACACATGCCATAATGAATTTTGTTTATAGTCTTATAAATAAGTTTGAAATGCTTCCATTCATTTAGTTTATAATGGAAAAAAACCCATTTTTAATAGACGATGTACAAAGAAAAAAAAAGCACGTATTCACACAATTGAAATCTTTTAAATCCCACATCAATTATATTAAGTTTGTATTGTTTTTATTAAATTATTTACGTATCTTATTAATAACATTAAAACAAATAACTGTTTATTTACCAAAAATATTTAAGTCTAATAAAATTTTAACAACCTGAATACATTATAAAAATCACTTATTAAAATAGTGAACAAAGTCTTCATCAACAAAATGAAACTTTATTTTCAATGTATTTTTTTCAAAAAATAATAGATTAGGAATAAATTAAAAAACAAGTTAATTTAATGTTATTTACAGATAAATATTTAAGAGACAAAATGATTTACATTTTAAGATTGTATTATTTCCTTTTTTTGGTCCCTTCTACAACTAGCAATAGTTCAGAAATAAAATATTTTATCCATGCATTTACTTCTTTTTTCTGGAAATTTTCTTTTGTTTTTCGTTTGATTCTTCAGAAAATTTCTATACTCGCAAAAACTACAACCGTGAATAGAACCTGTTCTGAAATTCAATGTAAGATGAGATTCATAAGAAATCGCGTAAAAAACCTTTTTCTTAGAATCTATAAGTATTCAAAGAAACTGAAAACCAATCTATCGGAAGGAAAGGAATATTTTAAGACTAAAATTCTTGAAGAAACGGGAAAAATTCCGATAGAAGAGATAATGGAATTGAACCATTTTTTAACTATTTATTTTTTCAGAAAATATGCATTTATCTTCCATATTAGAAGAATTTTTGAGTTACTTTCTCAATTTACAAAATACTAAAGATTACGAACTCTTAGCAATGTTTAAACCAGCAGAACTTCGTGTATGCTTATTGGCGAAATTCACAAACATACTTGGAAATGCCTGAAGTGAAATTATTTTATTAATGCTAATATTTATTTAAATATGGAAAATAGTATAATTAAATTTGCTAACATATGTTATCAGTTTAAAAATATGTATTTATAATTGAAAAAAAAGAAAAGAGATTTTTTTTTTAGAATATTCAGAAAATTTTTTTTATTTTTTTTATTGAAACATAAATTGTTTATAGTGATTTCGAAGCTATGTATAAACAGAAATTATATCGCTAAAACAAAACTAATTTGAGGAAAAGAGATGAATAGATTTAGAAACTTCAATAATTGAAAACTCTACGGAAAAAAAAATTATGGTGAAATTTTTCCGTTTTTTTACGATCTATTTTTTACAATAATACTTCAAATTGCGACATCATTTGTCACATTTCAGCACAGAATCGCAAAAGAGTTTTCTTTAAAAAAAAGTATTTTTAGTATTATACACGGAGAAAATAATTCTGATAAAATTGCCGTACTTCGTGGTGACATTTCTGCTAAGAACAAAAACTTAAAGCAAAATACACTGTACTTAAACGATTCATTTGGCAGTTTTTCCGTTAAAAATTACAGTACGTTTTGGTGTTCTCATAGAGCCAGAAGCATGGTAACTTTTATAATATTCCAGTAGTTTTGACCATACTTTTTTTCAATGCAGGATTGATATATGGACCATACGATTAATTAGATTGGAAACCATGAAAAGAATTTCATCACCATATAATAAAAATATAAATTAGTTTAGCGCAGAAAAATTCTCTAAAACCCAACTTTTCTGATATCTTATTTAGAATTTAATTAGTTTTCTGCGCCTGGTTCAAATATACAAATCTAACCAGACAATTGTTATGATTTCACATTGATTAAATAGATATGCCAATGTTCGATGACAAAATAACGATATTAAATATAGTTCGAGTAGAATTCGATTCAAACAAAAAACAAAATTTATTTTTTGTAATCTGAAATCTAAATTTATATTTTATTTTTTAGCAAAACATCAACTATTTTCTGCTTCTTGTTGCAATTTTGAATCCAAAAGAAAGAAAGGAAAACTTTTGAGCAAATTGTAAAGACAAATTTTATTTCACACAATCAGGTGTTTTATAGAAACAAGTTGTATGGAGAATAAGTTACATTGAGATAAAAGTTTTTACCATAATTTATTAACTACAGCTAATTATTGTGACTAACACTATTTAAATGTATCCCATTTAGGGCATGGAAAAGTATTAAAAATGACTACCGGTAGAAATATAAATTTAGAAATGAAACAGTTAGGATTATTTGATTATATGTAAAAATCATTAAACCAATTAAATCACCATCAAGCAATTATTAAGTTTACATTATTATTTGCAATATATAAGTATTATTAATGTTTGTAATAACACGACTTAGTATTTGTGCGAAATCTCAATTATTACATCGATGCCATCTGCTCTTTGGTTCATAACTAAATATTGAAGAAGTATTATAAAATCCTCAAAAAACTAATTAAATAAAATTATTCTTACTTCTATTTTAAAGTAAATTAGTTGGTTAAAAACGTTGTGGCGTGCCTGTGATTTGAGAAAACCTCTGTAAAACAAAGTATTATCCACCCTTTTAAATTTCTAGATGAAATAGAAAAAATTTTGGCGTATAGTTTCCACGACCATTTTTTATATTGTGGTAAACTAAATGCATTTTTAAATACAGAACTGTAGTTATAATACAGAAACCTACATAAAACTGACATAATAATTGCTTGAAAAAATTAGAGCGAATATTTATCAAAAAGTGCTTGTTTCTTAAACGAAATACTTTTGTAATTAAGCCATTAAATTGATTCTAATGCGCATGGAAATATGTGTTGTGCATCAGCAAACGAAAATTGAATGAATACATAAATGAAACTATAACAATGAAAAGCAAATAAAAAAATTTACACTGTGAAAATGCACTGTAAAAATTTTTAGTTTATCTCAACACCAAAAATGGGGCAAGTATACACCAAAAGTTTTACAGAGTATGAAGCAGACTAAAATTTGGAAACAGAAGGTTACACGTATTACTCTTAAAATTGTAATATTACAAATTTAAAAATATATAACATTTGAAAAAATATAACGACAAAAATTATAAATTATATTGCAATAATTCAAAAATTGCAAAACATTTCAATTTCCCCAATCTAAAACTTTAATCAACTTAAATGAACTATTAAATTTAACTAATTTTTTGTGGTTCTAAAATTTAGAGGCCTTGGGGGATCTCCTAGTTTACCACTCCTTGAGCACATGCCTTAAATAGTAAACCAAAATAACCCTTTTCTTCTTAATATCGAAGAAAAATAATATAATATTTTTAATCGAGAAAACTAGTTTGAGCTCCAATTTAAAAAAAATTCTGCATTGTGAACTAAACAACTATACTTCTATGAATTAAAAATTAGGAATGTTTAAGTAATTTGTGTCAAATCATCAAATCAACCGTGGGCATTATTAGGTTAAACCACAATTCAAAAGAAAGTATTTATTTTTTTCTAAAAAATCAGAAATGATAACGAAAATAATTAGCAATATAATTAAATTATCCTAATCTTCCAAGTAAGCTCATTGTAAGAATTAGAGAAAGTTTTTATTACTCATTTAGAGCATCATAACTTGCATCACAGCACAACGTATCACTAACTTAGTAACGGAAAATAATTTAATTGTTTTCTTAAAATAATATTTTCTCGAAATGTAGGAAACTGAAATAATTAATTTAGCGAATTCAATTTCTGTTTCTCAAACACTTCTAGCAAATCAGTTGAAAAGTAAAAAATAAAATAATAATAACAAATATATAATGCATATCATAAATTATTTCGAGCTTTTAAATTTCAGTTAGATTCGAATACCGTCTTTAATTACCATAATAAATTAAAAGCTTTCATAAAAAGTTTTTTTACTGCTTGGAAAGTTTAGTATTTCGTTTCATAACTTAGCTTATTTCATTTCAATTAATTTCACTAAATTTGAGTTTTTTTATTCCAACCGTAATTATAATTTGCAAGGAAATTAATTTGTACTTTAATAGGAAATAAGTTCAATTAAATATTATGGAAGATGGATGGAGTAAAGTTCGAGTAGAACTTATTGAAGAAAACTCAGAAGCTAATCGCCTACCAATGAAATTGCTTAATCGGAAATTAAATTTTCAAGTGTCTGAAAATTTTTAAATTAGTTTGATTATATTGCAATAAACTTTTTTCACAAGCGATACTTTAGAAATTTAGATTTTATTTTCCATTTTCAATTAGATTTGCAGGACTCCTTTTTTTCGTACTCAAAAAATGGAGGAATAAAAATAATTAAGGAGAAAAACACGAAATTATAAAGTGAAATTAGTTAAAGCGAAAGAACTTTGCTTCCCGAAATTATTCTTATCCATTTTTGCCGAAAAATATAATCCAGTAATTTTTACAGTATTACATGTTTATTTAGAGTGATTTTACAGTAATTATGATTGCAAAATTTACGATACACCAGATTCTTTGTTTCCTAACATGTTCCGGTAAAAAGTACCGACACTGTGAGTGCAGGTAGTTTTGATCGTATAGTTTGATCTGGAATTTTATACAGTGTATAACGTGTCTGTTAATTTAAAAAAATAATATTTTGCTTGGAAGATGTTTTTTTAAACATTTTAGAAAATATTTTTGATATTTCATAAAGATTCAAAAACAGTTTCGGAAGCGACATAGATAGTTGTTTTAAGAAGAAAAATAAAACTGTTTCTGTAACATATTTTAAGCGTTTTTTACGTTTTAAAACGCAACGAAAATAAATTTTTGTTACTCTTTTGCAACCATTTGCAACCCAAACTAAAATTTTGTGTCGTCTAACAATTGAGATTAAAACTCTTTTTAACATTCCCGCCCAGAAATTAAATAAAAAGTTAAATAAATGCATCAAATTCAACTTTTTCCCGATATAGATACATAAAGAGAGTCAATGTTACAGCAAACGAGAAACCATTTTGTTCGCATATGCAAAACAGTTGTTTTAACCTTGGTTGTTAACGATGTAAAATTTACTACGACAGCTCTCAAATGGCGGCGGGTTAAAAATACCTGTGAAACGCTCTTTAAATAAAAGTTATCAATCAGGTTAACGTTTATTGGATAGATCCGACGGCCTTTATCCGCTTTCTTTTAGAATATGACCTTTAGAATGTAGACAATACATGTATCGCATTGAAGGATGATAGAAAAAGGGCGGTTGCAGCTACATACCTAATAAGAAATTAGTTTAAATATTACAATTATACAAAGAAGAATAATTACTGGTTTTTATTATCGAATAGATTTATAGCCTTTGTCTGACAAGTTTTTTGGTTATTTTGATAACGGTAAATAATTATCGCGTGAAAATGATCAACTTTCTAAATTATCGTTTGTCTATCAAACATATAATCAACTTGTTTACCGTTAAGCGTAGTTGGAAAGATTATATATAATTGAATTTATTAATGATGTTGCTCTAATTATTAATCCATTATGATGCATATTCGAAATTATTGCTCGAAATGGCGACACTTTTTTGCGAAATAATGGCGGCATGGGGACGAAATTATTTCTCTTAAATGAAGTACGACAAATTTTATGATGACAAATTTTAATTATACATTCAAGTACTAGCTTAAGAAATTACATTTAAGTTCAATTATTTTATTCCTATATTAAAATGTGATAAAAAAAATTTTACTGATTTTGCTAAAACAAACTAAGATACTTTCGAATTTTCTTTAAAATAGTTTGATTAAATTAATTTGTTCTTTATTAAATTTGAAGTGAATCCAGAATCAAATATTTTTCTAAAATTCGTGACGTTTCTGATATGAGGTCAGTTTCCTGACCATTACGTAGAACGGTCGGTTCATTTTGAAATGTATAATAGAAATTTAAAAAGTAATAAACCAAGAAGAGAAATTAGTTAGAATCTTTACTACAAATTACACGGAAATATTGTACGAAAACCCGTGTATCCTAAAAAAGTAATCTGAATTTATTGAAAATAAGTAAGCGTGACTATACTAAGCGTCAGCCATTCATCCAACTATAACTAACTTTATAAAATATAGCTAACATCCAAACATAACAAACTACTCAAATATAAAAAATATCATATTTAAAGTTTTTGAATTCTGTTGATTACATGGAATATTATTATGAGTGACGTTATTATTATGAGTGATAATAAAGTTTATTATATAGGAGAAAGTTTCATTAATTTTCCTATTGTTGCCATTAGTGAAGGGCATTTTTTTAAGAAAATTATCTAACAGACAAGCTTCAAAATTAAAAAGTTTAGTTTTTTCGTTTTTATGGCCATAATTGTAGAGCTTTGTGGAAGAAGATATTAAGGAACACTTTAGTGAATTTAGGAAATATAGCAACTTTTAAAAAATATATCAATATCAGGAAGTTATTTACAAGAGGTGTTTTCTCACTAAAAACCTTCTAATTTAAAAACCTTGCAGAAAAATTTGAGTTCTACACACGGCTGACCGCAGCATGTTAAACCTAAAATGTCAAGTTTTTACAGAATGTTTGTTGTGCTCGCCAAAAAAATCTGGTAAAATTACCGTACTTTTATAATAATAACATTTCTGCTAAAAAACCATAATTCTGCTAATAAAATCGAAATAAACGGTGTTTAAGCATTTATTTTATAACTTTTCCATTGGTATATGGCAGTGCTTCCTAAAGGGTGGTACGCGTACCCCTAGGGGTACGGGAACAGTTTAGCGGGGGTACGCATTCGTATGTGAAAGAAATATCTTACAGCAAACGATGATTTTAAAAAATTTTATTTAAAAATAAAGCTGGCCATGAAAATTTACGATTATGAATTTTTCTGTTGGGTATTTTTTTTCCAGAGTTAACAGTTAATAATTAGTGGTGTCAACAGCCAGTTATGATTTTTTTGTGCAATTTTTTTATAGTAAAAAATACATTCATTTTTTAATTAGTGGTACACGGTGTTACGAAAAATATAGAAAGGGAACATGAAAGTCATAAGTTTGGGAAGCACTGGTGTATGGTAACGGTTTACCGGAAATTCTGGTTTTCAAAATTATAATTCTTATTGCCAAATTTAGCTAAAAATACTAATTGAAATGAAAATTTAACCAAATAAATAGTTTATATATCATACTCTAAAGCATCATGATAAAATTGCCAAATTTTACCACGTTATCCAAATATTGACACAGATTGTAAAATATTACGTTGCTGTTAATTTTACCTAAATCATTACCAAAGCGCTTCCAATTACCAAGCTTTTTGTTGTCCCTATGGAAGACATATTACCAGAAAAACGGTAAATTGGCAAATTTTGATCTTTTTTCCCCCCTTAGTCCAGTTACAGTAAACAATTAATCAAAACCTTTTTCAAAATACTATTGCGCACAGTTACACAGTTTAAAATTTTTGTTTGTACTTGATTATTTTGGATTTTTTAGTTAGTAATTTAAAAAGAAAGAGATAAACTATTTTAACTTTATTTAGAGATAATTAGTTTTCTAATTTTTTTTTATAATAGATTTGGCAACAGTAACAGGATTTTTTAACAGTAACTGTTAAAAAATTTATTGAAACGTTATTAATTATTACTTTATTTTAGAAAGCATCAAGGAATATTTTTTCAAACAGTTTTTTTCTCTTACATATTTTCTGATGCTTCAATAGTATATATTCGCATAAGTATGCACAGTTTATATTGAACACGAGTAAAAAAATGGAATCAATCGAATTTAAGAAAAAATTTAAGTATTCACATTATCGAAATGAAGTTAAATTTCTCTTAACCTAAACGGAGAATTAGAGTAAAATAAATATTGTAAAAATGCAGTTTTGATTTAGTTTAGTTAGTGACCAGCAGAAATATTCTTTAAACATGTCAGTAATGTTTAAGTATATACTTTATTGTAAGAATTTTTCAGTTTATCGTTTTCTTTTATTTTTTGAACAAACTTTTCGAACTTTCAAAAACTAATACTTGCTTGAAAATCGAAGTTTTTTATTTTCCTGAAAGAAACATTTTTCACCATTTGAGTTTCATTGACTATTGGATAAGTTATATATAAAAAAGCAAACTACTTAGTTTTTTCGTGACAAGGTCCAAAATATTCTCAAAAATAAATCATTCTCCATTGACGTCATCTTAGATTCTTCTGACACGCTCCTTTTTAAGACAACAACCTAAAAGTTTACTGACCGAGTAAAAATGTTGTCTTAAAAAATTTCATATCCAACCTGTTCTTTTTCTCCCCCGAAGATTATAAAAGATAGCAAGTTTTTTTTTAGCGAAGATCAGAAGGTAAACAAAAACTGAACTCAGCAAGGATAGAACATATAAAAAATAATAATCATTATGTTTTCATGAAGGACACATGAGCAGTTATTACTTCACAATCATTAATGAAACATTCCACTTTATAATTCTACAACGCCATTTTTTTTAACCCTAGTTCCCCTTCAAAGTCAACAGAAGTGCAAAATCTTTTATGAAATATAAAATTTTTTTAAGGCTTTTTTCAACTGTGGCGTAAAACGATTTTTGAGGGAGTCGGAAAGTTCAATGAAAAGTGTTTGCTTTTTGCAAGAGTGGCTACTTGTGAAGAGTGATTTGACAGAAGGGAAAGTGGTTGGCTACCATGGCGCAATATTGATTTGTTCTCATTTTTGTGAGGAAGCAGTTTAGTAGGTGAATCAACTCATCTTTTTGAGTGGTGTTTCTGGATTTCCGGAGAAAAACCAGATGATATTAAAGTGTCATTTAAAAAATAATTCAATAAATTCTTTATAAATGTTCGAAACCAGTTGGAGTAAGTTTAAGACATATATAGAGTACATAAGATATACTCTATATATATGCCTTAAACTTATATTTATGTCTTAAACTTATTACTTATGTGTCTTAAACTTATATTTAAGACATATATATACAAACTAAACAAAAAAAAATTCTTCTTTTTTTTTTTTTTAATTTGCAAACAAAGTACTCGACAACAATTTATTTTTCTTTAAAATGGAAGATTTTTATTATGATTTCAATTATTTTTTAAGTCATTTGCACAAAAAGGGTTAATAACGCTGAAAAAAAAAATTTTTTTTTTTTGAAGCATGAGATTTTTTTTACGGATCTTGGATATTTTCAAGTCACCGATTTCAAATCTGTTATCAATTTTTTTCCCCAAGTTACAATGTTTTTAAGATGTCATTTTTATTTTATTTTTTTAATCAAAATCTGCAAGTTTAAAAACGCTATAGATAACAGGGGGCCGCGTAAATGTTGAGACAAAAATTATGGGAGAGTTAGGGCACTTTATCAGGATCGAAATTGCATAGGTACTCGTAAGCGAAAATGTTTCCTTTGGGCGTTTCGTTATTATGACCTGTTCAGAAGCATGCGAAGAAACAGTTCATAATAATGAAAGCGCCCTTAGAGGCGTATGGCGACATTTCCAAACATGAGTTTCTATGCAATTTTAATCTTGATAATGTGTCCTGACTCTTCAAAAATTTTGTCACAACCTTTACGCTACTCTCTGTTATATATAACGTTTTTAAACTTGTACATTTCGACGAAAAATAGACGAAAAATATAATTTAAGAAAAATCTGCAGCTTTAGCAGCAAAACCTCATAGGCGAATTTGGCAAGTTGAATCATTTGTATAAATATTTAAAAAAATTGTTTCCCAGTGTAATTATTCTATTTGAACGTCCTCTGATATTTTTAAATTTTCAATCGTTAAATTAATGAAATAAAATAGCTTAATTAGAATTTTTAACAAATTATATGTTAAAAGTATTGAGTTTCTAGGTTTTTGAATAGTATTTTTTTATTTGCGTTATTCACAATGAAAGAAATTTTAAAAAATATTTAAATCGCTTTCTGTTTGCAATCTAAGCATTTAAAATTTTGAAATTATGTTTTTACCATGATGAAAAATCTTCGAAAATTCTGCAGGCACCGTTTCAAATATTTGCAACAATTCGAAAATGGTGTAATAAATATTAATTAATTTTGCCACAGTTAGTAATAGCACATTTTTATTAAATATTCTTTTTTATACAACAGCGTTTATCATATCGTTCCTATTGCAACACAAGAATAGGAAATTTATCTATATTAAATCTTATCAGTAAAAACAAAGGAATGCAACACTTATCCTGATTTGAAAAATGCCTAGTTTAAAACAATTTCTTTAACACGTGTGTTGTTTCGATTACAAGTAATGACAAACAAAGGCAAAATCTGTAGTTTTTAATATGTAATGATAAATAAATAAATTTTAGCAAAATCATTATTTTATCAAATAATGGGCACTTTTAAATTATCTTTAATACTTCTATTTTCAGATTAACATTCTAATCATCATTATTTATAAATATTTATAACTACTATGTTCTTCGTCCGAAATATGCATAAATTTTAAAATTTTGAAAAATATAAACACATGTTTTTATGAAAGAAAGCAGTTAATGACAAAAAAAGCTATATGTAATTTTAAATAAATAAACTAGTTCTTTAGCCAAACATTTTCTTGCCAAAAATACTCTTTTCTTTTTTGTTTATTTATTTTTGTTTTATTTCAAACCGTTCTTCGAAATTTTAATGGTTGAATAAACTTTATAAACTTAATCGAAAATAAGCACTTGAACAGGAGTACAAAATTAAAAGCCAAGTTCGTATGCTTGAAAAGTTTTAAATAACATATTCAGAAAAAAAAAATTTTTTTGAAATTATAGGAAACAGCTGTCAATTTTTAAGGAAATATAGATTTTAGTTATTTGAATAGTTTAGTTCATTGCATTTTTAAATTAAATTATTGTTGTTAGATTAAAAAAATTTAAAACCTTTTACAAAATGTAAAACTTTAGGATCATGACATGATCTTGACTTATGCTTCCCTTTTTTTTTCGAATGAAAAACTCTCGAAGATCGCAAAATAACTAATCTAATTTACATATACCTATAAGAGATAAATTAAAAAAATCTAAAATTTTAAATATGATAATTATAAAATAAAAGGTAAAGGAAATCGAAGTAAATAATTAAATAATAAAAATGAAAAGTAATTCTGAAAATATTAAAAAAAATTTAACATCTGTGTGAAACATTTTTCTTTTCTCCATAAATCACGAAAACGTTTTCTGACGTTTCATAGAGGTTACAGAAATGGATATAGACGTTCTAAGGAGTAAAAAAAAGTTTCTAGACCAAATTTTAAGCTTTTTGTCAAATCGTAGCTTAATAAATATTATTAATATAACCATTTATGAAATTATGTTTTAATATTGAATTTAATTTTTTAATTATTAGCTTTTGAACTAATTGTAAACTGATTAAATAAAAATTTTGTTTAACAAAAAGCGTTAAACTGCCAACTTCTTTCTCATGCTTAAAAACTTGAATGTATACTTTTAATTATAAATAGATGTTTTCGAAAATGTGAATTTTTTTACTGTTTGAAAAAAATACTGTTAAAATAATAATACTGCTTAAATAATAATACTGTTAAAAAAACTTATTTCAGAAAACATATTGGGCAGTACGTGGCCGATTCTGAAAATATTTTCCCAAAACTGAGGTAAAAATCAATAGTTGTACTAAGAAAATATTCTGCTATTGTATTATTTCCAAGTATTATTATTTAATTTAAATATCAACAAAGTTTAAGGAATTCATACTACAAGGCGGAAAGAAGGAGGGAGACTTATTTCCACTGATTTTCAAAAATATTAAAAGGACCGTCATTAGGTAGCAATGCTGACTAAGAAAAATTATAAAACTAATTCTTAAAAAAAATGTGATCTGAGTACAAAAACAAACATGCTCATATGACTGTGCTAATGGTCTGACATGTATCAGAAAACTTAGTTTTATAATTTTAAAGTCAACAGCGCCATCTGTTGAAGAATTATATTACTAAATTTGACAGTTGGTGAGAACTAGTTTCCTAAGCAGAACGCAGTAAGCCATAAACTTTTGTCTCTTTAATGTCTATTTTTGCCATCCCTTAATTGCATGTTGAAATCGTAGGTCATTTTTGCGAGATACGCTGCCTAATTCTTCGTTACCCACGCTCTATTTGACAAATAATTTTAATAAATGCCAATTTAATATATGTTCAATGATTTGGTCATCAACTACTTAGGTGTGACTAGTAGAAAGAAAGAAAATTGTCTGAGTGAGTTAATATCGATAATTTAAAGCATTATAGCTTTTGTTCTATATTATAAATTTCTAAAACTTGTTTGTACTTGGTGAGTTGATAATTTTTTTTTCGGGCTATTATTACAATTGTAAAGTGAATTGAAAGTTTGATGTTTGAACTATCATTAACATAGAAACTAAACATATACCTGAAATCATGGTTAAAAGTTTATAAAATAGCTTTCCTCTTGATTAAGCTTCAACAATTTGTTTTGCAATAACATTCATTATGTAGTAAATAAAGAAATGCTTTTCCTAAGAAAATTCCATTTTTAGCTTTAAGAAAAAGTATCTTTTACTTTAAAATAAATAAAATTAAAATAAATAATTCTAAAACAAGTTAAGCTAATAAAAAAATATTATTTTATAAAAAATACTGTAGATTTAATTGCAATATAAACGAAAAAAAAATTTTTTTGTTCGTTGGCTAAATAATAGCTTTGGTTGTTTTAAATTTCCACGTTTTAAAATGGTCTTATTTAATTAAATGTCTATTCCACAAAGAGAACTACTTTGGTTTTGCTGTTTTCTGAAAAAAACCTTTAAAAAGCAGGGTCCTAATTAAATTTTCTAATTTGTCGCCTAAACTGTCCAACTTTAAGAAGAAAAAAAAACGAACTAATTACTCTAAAATAAGAAATGGCAAAATAATGAATACTGTAAGCTGCTTCTGGTGTTTTTTCTTATGACACAAGACTTAAAGTATCTTTATCATTTATCTCCTTTTAAAATAAGGGGATTTTAAAAATCAATTAACTATTTTTTTTAAAAGAAAGTACAAAATAGTTCTTAGTTTCACCATTGGGATTGTTTGTATTATCAAGTATTTTCACATTTCGAAATAGTCTGAAACTGTGAAATGTAGGTAGAATTTAAGGTTGGTAAACAGTATGAACTATTTTTTTAATTGCTATTTTATGCTCAGTAACCAATTTATTTTAAAATTTGAGCAACATCATATAATTATCTAGTTTCATGCAACGGAAAATTATATTATATTTTAAGGAAACTCATGTGGAAATATTTACTAAGTATGTTGCAAATTTTGCAAAGTATAAGAATTTAAAATTGAATAGGATCTTGCTTTGTTTTTGAATGATATTATAATTGAAAAAAGCCGGCCAAGTGGCCGAGCGGTTAGCGCGCCTGACTGCGAAGCCAATGACCGCGGGTTTGGTTCACAGGTACCCACTGGGTAACGTGAAATGAGTAACAACTCTGGCATCTTCTAAGGTGAAACGAATAAAGTTCAGTGCCTGCCATTCGAAAAAAAAATAATAATTGAAAAAAGTAACACTAGTTGTGTACTGTGCGCAAGAAAAAAAGGCCAACTTCAATAACTTTTGATCTACTGATCGGATGTTCTAGGACTCAATCTTAATGGTTCCAGGGAGTGACCTAAAATGTGCTAATTAATTTAGTGCAGACTATATTTCAAAATTTGGAAGCAGACACAAACATGCCTTCTCTGAATAAACATGTCTTCTTTTGATCGTTGATGGATTTGGATTTCTAATGTCCAAAATATAGGGGATAGTCGCAATTTTCGAAAAAATGTTCTCAATTATTAGATCAAGAGAGCGGGCCAAAGTTTGTACTCCATAGTGTTAATTTTACTTTTTGCGTATTTCGCCATGTCTCGAGAACTTTTTAAGTGAATCAGAAATTTTTTTTTTTTGAATAAAATTAAAAAATTCGTTTATTTAAAGAGAAATCAATGTCAAAAAAATTTTTAATAATTTATTATGCTATTTAAAATTTTTTTATATCATTTTGAAGAATATAATTTTATATGGTGGCATACAAAAATTTTAACAAAATAGGTTGAATAGCTCCTGAAAAATCGAATTTTAAAAAGTAGTGTCGTAATTGTCACACTCTGAATGACAGTCGTTATTCAGGATAGTCCCTTTTTTTTTGCAAATTTCAGATATCTGTATCTGGTTTAAACCCAAGGCCGTATTACCCATTACGCCAGACTAGACCATGACCTGGGGCCCCCAATGATTAGGGTTCCCCTTTTAAAAAAATTAAGAAAAACAAAGATTTTTTTTTTAAAATTGATTTTTTTTTTAAAAAAAATCAATTTCAAACATATATTAATAAAATACGGTAATTTTTTTAGTTCTAATTTAACAAAATAAAGTAAAATTTAATTTATTATTATTTATTTTTAATTTAAATATGCTTTCTTAAATGAAAAATACTTTTTTTTTGAATAAATAAAAAGTATACGAGAAAAAAATTCAATTTAGGGGCCCCAGAAATTTGAATGGCCTAGGGCCCCGTCTACGCTTAATCCGACCCTGTTTAAACTGCAACTTTTAAAACAATAGCTTTCTTCTGATTATTTCTTTATTCAACAACTTAGAAACTGGCGTAATTCATAAAAATAGCGTCTTTATTCGGAGAGAATTCCTTTCTGTTTCGACTTAGGTGTGTTAGTTAATGCTTAAAATGTTTACAGAGATAAGTTTACAAAGAAAAAAAATCTTGTAAAAATTACCGTACTTTTAACAACAAGAACGCGTCTTAATTTGTTATTGAACATGTTTTTTTAAACAAAAATTACAAATGTTTAACTAATTTTTTACAATCCGTTCTAGTTAGCTGTTAGCTTTAACAAAAAATATTCAGTTGAATTATTATACTGATTTTCTTTAAGAAAAGCGCTTATTTAAGAGATTATTTCCTTATATATCTCTCTCTCCCACCAATAATTTATTTTTAAAAATTTGTATTGTTTTTAAACTCATTCTGCTACCATCTTAATATGTACAGATCGTTAACATATTTTATGCACTACGTTAAGTAAACCATCTTACACAAACAGCTTTGTGATTAATGTTCTTCCATTACACACGGAAAGATAAAATCGTTCGAATCAGAAACAAATGATAGATGATAGGAAAACGAAAACTTTTATGGATTATCTTTAATGACTCTTCTACAAAGTGTAGATAAAATCAGTAAATTTGTCAAGAAGAGCTGGATTAAATATCGACAACTTGTCAATAGTGATTTACCCAATTTCTTAGAATCTAAATTAGCTAATTCCTAATCGAGATTCAATTGAACAAAAGAGATCAAAGTCTTTATTCTGGTTCTGGATATAAAAGATTGCAGTTTTGTTTTTAGTAAAAAAACTAGAATTGTTCTTTATTCTTTTAGTTTAGGACTAATTTATTAGTTTACGAAGACAAATTTTTAAAAAATAAAATAATTAGCCATCGTAACTTAGGTTTTATTTTTTCGGGAAGAAATGGATTAACAATTGACAACTTGTCAAAAGCGATTTTCCAATTCTTTAGAATCTAAATCAACAAATTCCAAAACGAGATTCAATTGAACAAAAGAAGGCTTAATTTTTATCCATGTTATGCGAAATAAAAGGATGTAGTTTTGTTAAAAGTAAAAAATTACAATTATTCTTTAATACTTTAGTTTAAGACTAATTTATTTGCATAAAAAGTAAGACAAGTTTAAGAAAAAATCAGTTATCATAACTAGGATTTTATTTTTCGAGAAGAGCTGGATTAACAATCGACAAATTGTCAATCGAGATTCAATTGAGAGGAAGAGATCGAAATCTTTATTCTAGTTCTGCGTCTAAAAGAATGTAGTTTTACTTGACGTGAAAAAAAAAGATTTATTCTTTAAACTTTAAGTTAAGGAATAGTTTTTTGTATACAAATTAAGACAAGTTCTTAAGAAATAAAATAATCATTATAACTTGGATTTTATTTTTCGAGAACAGTTGGTTTAACTATCGACAACTTGTCAAAAGCGATTTCCCAATTCTTTAAAATGTAAATTGGCAAATTCCTAATCGATATTCAACTGAACAAAAGAGATCAAAACAATCGTTCTACTTTTGTGCAGATAAATGAAATTTTAAGTAAAATATTTCGAATTTTTCTTTAATCTTTTAGT
Source organism: Parasteatoda tepidariorum (assembly GCF_043381705.1). Taxonomy (NCBI): domain Eukaryota; kingdom Metazoa; phylum Arthropoda; class Arachnida; order Araneae; family Theridiidae; genus Parasteatoda; species Parasteatoda tepidariorum. The sequence continues at coordinate 48,576,019 of NC_092205.1, read as the reverse complement.
GTAAGACCAATTTATTGGTACATATAGTAAGACAAGTTTTTAAAAAATGAAATAATCAGTCATCATAACTTAGGTTTTATTTTAAGAGGAGAGCTGGATTAATTATCGACAACCTGTCTAAAGCAATTTAATAATTCTTTAGAATTTAAATTCGGAAATTCCTAAAAGAGATTCAACAAAGCAAAAGAAATCGAGAACTTTATTCAAGTTTTCGATTTCAAACTTTATCAAGTCTAATTGAAATTAGTTTTATTTTTGAATGAAAGCTTAGAATTATTCATCGAATTATACAGCAATTATTTTATTTGTATAAGAAGTAAGTCAAATATTTGAACAATGAAAAAAAAAACAATTATCATGATTTAGATTTTTTTTTCTCGAGAAGTGCTTGATTTTATACGGCAAACGTATCAATAATGATTTACCAAACTTAAAAATCTGAAGCCTGAATCAGCAAATCTCCAACCATAATTTAATTAAACAAAAGAAATTAAAACTTTATTCTAGATCTATATAAAAAGAATATAGTTATTTTTAAGCTAAAATTAAAAATTATTCATTAACTAGAACCGCGATTAATTTATTTATAAACAAAGAAAGTCAAGCATTAAAAAAATAATCAGTTAATCATTATTTCTCTCTAATTACATGCTTATCATTCATAAGTTTGACAATTTTATTATTTTATTATAATTTATAAGCATTTGAATTTTCGACTGCTAGAGCATATAAAGAGACGACGCGTTTTTTTTTTTATCGATGCGTGCCAAAATGGCAACAATCTGTCCGAAACGGTTTTAGCTCATTGCTACGGCAAAACGCTTACTAGTTTTTAGATTGATAGTTTGGTGAGAATCGTTTTCTTTTATTGTTTTTAATTGGGTATAATATGAAAAAAACACAACTACTTCGATTTAGTAGGAACAACATATGACGCAATGCTAAACGAATGGAATTTAGTTGTTGTTTATTTAGTTATTGTTATTAGTAGTTGTTGTTATTTGTTTTAGTTGTTGTTGTTTATTTAGTTGTATTTAGTTTCAATAACTTTTCTTTATAATGCAATAAAATCTGGCGAGCAGCTATTTAAACGATCGAACACTTCGTTTGTTTATTTGTGACTTGAAGTTAGGCTCGCAGAAAATGCCGTTCATGGGTTAAATTTAGTAGGAACAACACAACCTGTGATGTAGGCTATATTATACCCAATTGAAATAAAAAAGTTCTTTTTAATCGTTTGGTTTTATCGTTTGGTCTCTACGAAATGCTTAGATGCTAGTTCTTTAAGAATGTCGTATTTTAATAAATACAAAAGTAGATTTCGTTAAGTAAGTTTCATATATTTTAATTCCACCATTTCTCTTGCTTTATGTTTATTTTTATGTTGAATAAAATGCATATTTATATGGATGCCATGCACCAATAATCTTTTTAAACCTGGAGAAGAATAAATAATAAAAGTGTTAATGTAGAATTTTTCGTTATTTAAAGTAGAATTTATCATATCACGAAATGAAATTAACAAAACAGCAAGAGTAAATAAAAATTTGACAGAAACAGTTTTTATCAATAATGGAACTAAAATCTAAATTAAAAGATGTATCGATAGAATTGATTAAAACATTTTATGCTTCTGTATAAATGCACAATGTGAACAAATTTCAAAAAACTAATAAAACTCCACAAAATCAAATCTTAATTCAATAATTTTTATTGAAATGAAACATAAAACTCAACTCTAAAACAATAAATTACAAAGAATAACTATTTATTTAATCATTCACAAACATAATCGTACATAAATAAATAGAAATATGACAAAAACGCTACATGGTAGTAGAGTGTCAACTTTTACTGAGTCAACTAACCGTTTCTGTAAAATGTTGCTAGAGGGCGCTGTAGACAGTTGACCCAGGTACTTTATTTACGTCACACTAGAGCTGAACAATGGGCTATTGGCGACGGTCTGGGAAACATCCCTGAGGATGATACGAAGACATGCAATCGCAATTTTTGATCTTCTGCAGAGGGGATAGCTCTCCTGCTTTGGAAGCCTTGCGCGCGAAGTCGAACGTTTTAAGGTAGAACAGTTTAACGAGCACCGATACTGTGCGCCCTCAGTCTCCACGCAGGTTGATCAAAGTGGTCACCCACCTGCTTACTGACTGCAGCAAGTGATGCTTGATTTCGGTGTTCTACTGGGAACCGTGACTTTGCGATCAGTCCACTGCGGAACAAGGAAAGTTAAGGAATCCATGTATTGGCTATTAATTGATTAAATTCAATGCCGAGACTCTTTTTCTTAGCCTTACGCATTCAAATGTGTTAGCGGGAAAGAAAGAGCGAGAAATAATAATGAATTTTATTGAATCCAAAACATTAGCAACCATATAACGGTTTTCGAATTCTATGCTAATATGTTAGGCAAATGTAGAGGGAATCTCTAAAAATAGATTTTATTCTGCATTCAATTCAATGTTCTGGTACTAAAAGATTACCAATCATGTTAATGATTTTTATTAACTGAAAAAATGATTAAATAAGATAATTATTTAGTTTTTAAATGTTAGGTAATATGTCGTGCATAATTTAGCATGACAGACATAATTAAGAAATGCCTCCTGACAGAAACTGTTTCCTTCTCGTTTAAGAGGCATATTACGTTTAGTTATTTTGCTCTAAAACTAAAAAAAAAAATTAATTTATAAAGACATTGTATTTTAACAGATTCAATTTAGCGAAATTGAGTGAATTCCAATTTTATTTTTATATTTTTCATTACTCTTTCCTTAATCTTGAATTTCTGAAAATTGTTTTAGCAATTCTTACGAAAGGTTTTTGTAACATAAATACTAAATGCTACTTTAAGTGCATTACTTGTAATTTTGCCAAATAGCACAAAAGAATACTTTCTTCTCCTATCTTGACTTTTACTTTTTGCACGTGAATTTATTTTTCTGTAATATAAAGGTTATAGTAATGATAAAAAAATTGGCAAGTATCTTACCTCTTTCGACTTAAAGAAACTATAAAATAAAAAACTCAGAAATAGCATGAATTATCTTCCTTGTGTAGAATCAGGTTCCTTTTTTTCTGAAAAAGAAAATACTGAAACGATAAAATTATAGAAAAGGCAAAATATTTTATAAAAGCAGTTATTCTTAGCCAAAAATTTTTCCGTACGCTTCTTGAATGCTTTTATATGCTTTTGTTTAAGTCAAAAATATTCTTTTCATAACTTTTTCATTTTCATGTTTCTTACAAAACACTATTTTCGATTCCTGTATTTCGTTACAATAGCTTTATAAAGAAACTTGAACAGCAGTGTATCTTTTGAAATCGTAAGTAGAAAATATGTAAATAAAGACTGAATTTCGATTTGAATTTCATGGACATTCAACTTACATAAAACGAGGGGGAAATTTTAAATGGAAATATGAAAAAGTAACCAACATTTATTTACTCTCAAATGGATAATTTATTTTCAAACTCGATCATATGAATTTTTTTTATGTATTTTGACTGAAAAGATTTTTCGCACGCCTTTTCAGAAATAATATTAGCAAAATTGAATGATGAAGGTAAAAATAGCGGAAAGAATTATACCGTTTGGATTGTTTCAAATTATTAGACTACTTATTTCAGATAATAAAATGAAAATTTAATAAAAATACATTTTCAAGAGGATTTTAAAAAGAAAATAATTTTATTTTTGTGACACCTAAAGCAGAAAACTAGGGTACATCATTATCGAAAGATAAAAGGATAATTTCGCGTGGTGATAGAAGTTTTTATCGAAATCGATCCACCTTACATATTTCGTTATTAGTGATTCTGCTTTTTCGTCTTCTTAAGAAACAGCGTTTTTCAAATTTTTATTTCTTTATTTTTTCTTATTTAACTTTGTCTGTTAGCTTGCTTATTTCAGAAAAATTGTTGAAATTTCGATCAGCTATAAATTTTACATGCAACATTTAAAAAACTATTATAATTTACAATGTTCTCTTGCTTTGAATTCTTGTTGAAATGTGAGCACGCTAGTTAATCAGAAAGTGTTTAAAGTTTCAATTGACAATAAATTTTATTCGAGGGCAAGTTCTACCTTTATTGGCCAAGAAAAAGTTGAAACTTGCATTTTCGCAGGAAGTGAGGCGAAATTGAGGATTGATCACACTATCTAGCCGGAATGTAAATGAAACTTCGGTCGGGGATAAACTCTACTTGGCAATAAAATGGTGATAAATTTTGCTTGTTGAGGTCAGGAAACGATAGAAGCTTGTTTTGTCAGGAAACACTGAATCCCGTTTGAGCACTAAAGATAGTTGAGATTTGCTCAAAGTTTACTAAAAATACATATTTATGACAAATAATAATCTGAAAATCTCGCTATTAATATTTTCTTTTTGTTATTTTGAATTTGACGAAAATTGCAAAACAATAGATCAAAGTAAGCCCTGGCTCATGATATTCATTTCTTTTAAATTTTTCAGACTCACAAGTTCGCTTTGGTTTAGTGTTGTTGTTGTTTTCTTGTCCATGGATTTTCAGATAACATCAAAAGTCTGAATTATTGCATCCGCAAACTTAGGCGCTTCTTGACTGTAGAGAACAGCTTTTAGATTGTCCGAAAATGTGTCTTGATGCCTGTTTAAGATTTTAAGTCATTAGCGTATGTATATTTGACCGAAGCGCCACCTTTAATTTTCATCAGATTTATTTGTTTTAATATTTCACTTTAGGTTGCGTGGCAACCAGAGATAGTTTTTGTTGTTGTTCTTTTCTGTTGTAATTTAGAATTATAATTTTCAGAATCCGTTTTTGATGCTAAATTATTTGTTATTAAAAGATTAAAGTTTTATAATTGTTGTCATTCATCTGTAGAACTTGTAGTTCATTTGATTGATTTTATTTAAAAGGCGTCCGCATTATTTATTTTCATATATTAGCGACAATGCCAACATGACATCCGGGCAGTTTCTGCAGGGAACGTATGTCCTGGTCTTGTTCGGGAGAATTTTCATCCCTCTGAAATGATTGTTTCTAAGTCTTGCTATAACCGATGTCAAGGTTCTAAGGCAGTTGAAGTCAGTGACAAGTGGCTTCTTAAAGGTGTGAGGTCGAAGTCTGTTTTTAATCGCTTGTGATGTTGCTGATTTTTAATTTTAAATCCAATTCGAAAATCTAATATATATAATTCTCTTACGTGGCTCCCAAATTTTGGCTGTATTTCTTTTCCGCCGGTGGCAACGTTTTCTTTGTTTTGTTTACGTTACTATTTCTCTTACACGGCGAATCGACCGATGTTTGCCGCTAAAAATGTCACGTGCCAAATCTAACTGAGGTGGCTCAACATATAGCGCTTTCAAAAACGGAAATTGAAATAACCAGAGAGCATCAGCTGTGGGTTGGCGAGCGTTAACGAGCAAGGGGCGCAGCCCACTAGAATTTACATATTATGCTTAGAATAAAAATATTACTTTGTTAATTTTTTTTAAAATTTAATAATTAATCATTATAATACACTTGGTGGGAAGGAAACTTAAAATACTTCCGGACCGTTAAGGGTTAAAATAGAGAAAATTATTCTCCCATTATTTTTGCTTGTGAAGGAAGAAACTGCAATATTCAAAACCATCAGGCTATACATCTTTTAAAGTGAATTAACGTGTTAATTATTCCTCTCTGAATTCCGAAATTACGTTGTTAAATTACTCAAAGCTTAACATATGTTGCACAAAATAATATTATTCCCGACCGAAGGAGAAGCTCATGTTTTCTCTCAGTCTTCAAAAACAACTTAATTAATCTTCTCATTCAAGATTTCTCGCAAGCACTCGCGCGATCCAGTGCTCTCTTCCTATCCCAACCAATTCATTTTCCTAATTACTTTGTCGGGTAATACAAAACAGTAACAACTCAACTCGTCTTGAAAACAGAACTAACATGGCGCCAATTAAGTTGGAAAGTTAGAACAAAACTGAATTGCCCGTTAGTGAATGACGCTTTGAGAATACATTAAACAATTTTCTATGCGTTGTTGTCGAAACTTCAGCGCATGCTTTACTCAATGATAAAAGATTGGATAGAAAATGAGACAGCGAAAATAGAACTTGTCGGATACGTGGAATGACGGCTATTTAGTTCCTTTCATGGTAGTAAAGTAATTTTGTAGGTAACTAATAATTTAAAGAATTGATAAATAGATTTTTTTATTAAAGTGTAATGTACCTGAGTTGCGTCATTACCCCATTATTAATATTTTTAGAGTTCTTGTCAAAATTGTGAGTTTTAAATGGACATTCAATTGGACTATGAAATCGAAATCTGTGGAATTGAAACTTTCGAGCTTTCAAAACAAAGTTATTTTATAAAAATCTTTACCATAAACTTGGATTAAGTAGATAGTTGGTATTTAAAACACCACGGGACGTATTTTATTTTTATTTAATAACCGTCGTTGAACAGCCGACCCAATTTTTGAGTTTACGACTTCTAATTTAATATATATACAGCGGCCTAGGCCAATAGGCCCATACGCCAAATACAATGAATCATTTAAAAGGTCAACAGACCCTTATATAAATAAAATACAAAAATTATATGTATATATACAATACAAAACTTATTAACCCTCATATAAATAGAATACAAAAATTTTACGACTTCTAATGTTCAACTCCATAACCTTGTAATTTAGAACCCAATCCAGAAGACAAGGGAACTCCTGGATCAAGTATTGGGAGGAATTTGCCTTCGTGGAGGACTTTTTGAGGAAACTAACCCGCATTTACGTTACATGGTGATGAAGACCACGAGAACTTCCCACAGTTAGCCTGACGACAAAGGGACTCTAACCCGTGATCCGTCTACCACTGAGGATATTTCACATCAGCACTGTCGTCGGTGCAAGCCAAATGCGGATTCGTATTGACCAGCCATCGGTGGGATTCGAACCCGGTTCACCTCATTGGAAAGCGAACGCTCTATCCCCTGAGTCATCGCGGCTTCACTGAACGTATTTGTGATGAATTAACTCTATAATTGTGATGAATTAACTCGATTATTTATTTTCATTAGTAGAGAATTTGGTACTATATAAATGGATCATTACTAAGTGCCACTTACTTGATCCCAAAGATCTCGTTTAATAGTATCATTTTTAAATGTACTGATTTTTTTGTTTACTTCCTAAAATATTTACGAAACATATATTTCTCATTACAAGGTGTTCCGAGAAGACCACCCATAATATGTATTTTTAGAATTCTCAACAAAACAAAAACATACACATTGGGATCACATATTAATATTTAATCGTAGGCAAAAAAAAAAAAAAAAAAAAAACACTGTCAAAACATGTTATAAGAAGGTGGGAGTATTTAACAACAATGCAGGTTTGATGATAGTGGTAGGAAACAGAGTGGAGTTGAAAGGCGACTATTAGATACACCTTCAAGTTTCAACTACTGTAATTGGTCACAGATAGAAGGCGTTTTAGTTTATTCGTCAGAAAAATATTAATTTACGACCAAACTTTTTGTTTACAATTTTTGATAGGGATTCTAAAATTAAGGCTGTCCTTACGGAACTCACTGTATTTGGTAATATTTATTCTATGATAGTTACACGTTAAGTAAATCAGTTTTAAATTCAATTTTAAAAATGCTTTCATTTATACATTTCAATTCCTTTTCCTAAACAGTATATTTTGGTAAATAATGATCCGTTATTACCATCCTAAATGTTATTCAATGGGATAATGTGGTGCACAATGGCATAACATTATGAGATACTCTCAACACAATGGGGTACTCTCAACTCGAGAAGAAGACCACTGATACACACCCACCTGATCTATGATCTCAGCGCCAGCTAGTTGCTTATAAACAAGAAAGCGTGTTAATATTTTGGATGTTGCTGGCTAAGGTTGAGCAAAATTTCTTCCCATAATTAAAATGTTAATTAACGTTAAGTCAATTAAATGCAACGCTGTGTCAAATATCGAATTTTTTTTAAAAATAATTATTTTTTGTCTATTTTTTTAATTTAGATTTATTATTTTTTATGCATTTTATTGTTACCGGGACTACTTTTGCTTCATGTATCTGGTAATTAGTTTGTTTATGCTCTACTTGGCTTCATGCCTGTCTTAGTGTTAAGTAAGAAATAAACTAAATATTCCTTTACGGAAGAACATAGAATATGTCGCTTAAGAATATTTGAAGTTAATTCAACAGCTAATCAGGATCCATGCCCACGATGTCGTCATTTGTACGTATCCGATTGCCGAAACAAAATCTAATAGAGTTAAAAGCTAACGCGGCAATGATAATAAAGCACCTTTATCATTGAAGCTCGTGTGTTTCTCCCTCGCTATCTCTAGTGACAAGTAAAAGACATAACAATGAGTTTATAATGAGAATAAGATTAGATAGGCTTGCTAACCAATTGTTTTTGATTGATGTTATTTTAGACAATTAAGTGCCGGTATTGAAGGTAGTTATTTATATAAACTCATTTGTGCTAAAAACCGTCTGTTGTGTTAAACTGTCTTATTGTTTTAATCAACAAGAGGAAAGGTTTAACGGAACAATATATTTAGAATCTTTGTCAAAAATAAGGTTATAGCAAATCAATACTTTACGATGGAAAAAAAATTAAAACTTCATAGGCAGAGGATAAATCAAATAGGTATTCCAAATAAATCAAATAGAAAGTTATTTAGAACAATTTTAAATTTTTTCTGATCGTTAAACTTTTTCTTTTTCTTTTTATATTTCCTAATTCCGTATCTTTGATCGCATTATTGTAACAATTAAGCCGCTATGCCTAATTCCATTGATACTTAATAACAACACATGCGTAATATTCTGACTTAATACATCCACAAGTTTGTTTGTAAAATTTTTTAAACGTTATAGGATTACAAATTAATATATTATGGTTTGTAAAAGGAAACATTTGATTGGGAAAACATTTAATTGGGAAAAAATAAACCAAATAGGTATTCTAAATGATTCAACTCGAAAGTTAATAAGTTATTTAGAACAACTTTCAGTTGTTGCCGATATTAAACTAGTTTTTTTTCCTTAGTAATTACTGATTTTGGATCTTCGGTCTCATTATCGTAAGAATTGAAATTCCACTAAGCCTAATTCCATTGATACTTAAAAAGAACATGTTTTTAATATTTTGACTGCAAGTTTGGTTTTAAAATTTCATGCATGCTCAAATGGTCAATAATATTTAGTTACTGAAATCGAACACATTTTTTTACAGTTCTTTAACGCATTTCCTATTTTGAAAACTTACTAATTTTTCTACACTGAAACATTTTGTTTCTAAGAAAAAAGTTTATTCAAAATACATAGCCCGCCTGTTAATAAAATCACTGGTTAGATCAAATTTCCAAAAATGGCATCCCTTATGTTGGACAATGTTGAAATATCATTGGTTTTAAAATTCACGACTGCCGAATACTTGAATCAAAACTATTTCTTCACCAGTAACCATTTGCTAAAAAATTAAATAGAATATTTTGCATTTATCTTCTAATAATCGTTCATTCCAAAGTGTTGCATAGCATTCTTCCCCTTTCCTCCCCTAGATCGTTTTTTCCCCTTTTAAGGGTTATTGGGCATTGGTAATCAGTTAGAAAGCAATGTTAGTTGTGGGGGAAAAGAACATTTACTTGCAATGAAAAAGAACAAAAAAAAAGCTAACCTTCTTTGGATTTCAGTCTAAACTCGTGAATATTAAATATTTTTCACTCCATTTCATAGCATTTAGAAACGCGACCTTAATTTTTGTAACACACACACAAACCTCAATATTATTAAATTAAAATAGTTTCTTACTTACTTTAGAATTCTAATTAAAATTCTAACTTCATAAATTGACATAGATTTACTTTAATGAATCCTATTGTATATTTATGCTCTTAATGCCACAAAAAAAAGAGAAAGTATTGACTCATTTTTTATAAGAAGAAGATAGAAGTTGACGAGTCGTTTATTGAAAATAGTGGTCAAATCTGCTTATTAGAATCAAATCCTTCTGGAATTTGGTTAGTGGCTATCACAGCCGTTTATTGGAATCAAAACCTTGAGGTATTTGGTTAGTAATGGCCCTTTTTTTGGAATCAACGCTTTCGGGTATCAATAACATCAATTAATTAAAAGGTAATTAAAAGGTAATTGTAAAAGACAGATATAATTAGTGCAAAGATATTTGCTACCCATACTCAATTTTACTACTGTGAAAAGATGGTATTTTACTTTCTGATTTTATACAATTTTTCTTATTAATATTTTATATAAGTCCACTTAGTAAAGCTTCAAATAAAATGGAAACAGGACATTAAAAAATGACTTAAGCGTCATTTAGAAGAAAATACTTTAAAATCACGTTCGAAATGAATAACGTAAGTTGCTATTTTAAACTGAGCAATTTTCTTCTAAAAAAGTTCCAAAATGGAAAATTGGATTGAAATAACAGGCTTAGAAATTTTATAAAAGAAAAAAAAATTGAAATGGTGCATGAAATATATAGTTTGGCTGCTGCATCAAACAAATCTTGGCATTTCAAAAATTTCGCTGCCAAAAAAAACTTCTACATCTAAAGAAAAATAGAAAGAAAAAGAAAAAACCAAAAATAGCACAATCTTTTCTGAAGTATCTTTCTGTCTTATCAATAAATGATCTGGAAACTTGGCAAAAATAGATTCTTCAAATAAAGTGTTCTGATTCCTTTCCATCTTCACAGTTTTGTTCGAAATCTAATTCTCCCCTTCTAACCATGCAGCCATGGACCTTCAGCGACATCAATTTAAAAAAAAAAGAAAGTTATCCTAACTGAAAGATATGTATATAAAAGTCATTTCCTCCCCCTCCAGATGGAAATTAAAGAAGAGTGCGAAAATCATTACCATTCTACCAGAAAGACAGTTTTGGCAAGCAGGGGCATCAAACTTCCAGATACGAAAGCCACTTCAGAAGCCCCCTTTGCCGGGGCGGCGCTCCCTCCCCGTGACCGGAGGGGTGGCGCTCTTAGACGCCAGGAAATCCCCTTCTATCGATCGAACATGCGGGTTCTTTATTGTTGTGCTTTTTTGGAAAAGTCTAACTCTAGTTATGGCACGCGAATGCGAGAGAATCTATGCACTTTCTCTTTAGCTGGCACCCGGAAAAATGTGATTTTGGGAGACTTTCTTTCAAAGGATATGTTGCAGGTTTGAGAGGAAATGGCAAAAGTTGCTTCAACCTTAAAGGTAGATATTTTACTTTTTAATGTCATGCTTTAAATTTGTAATAAAAAAGAAGTGATTTTATCTACTCATATCTGAGTCATCACCGAGTCACGCGCGAATCGTTAGTCGCGCCGCTCCATGTTTTATTTATTTGGTTTTAATAATGTCTAAATTTTAAGTTAACAATATTTGTTATCTGAAACTCGTCCGGTGGTTCAGTGATGCTATGCGTAAACTGTTATGTGCTAGCGTGAGCATACTTTTAATACTTTTTGTTTCTAACATTTTTCACGCTACCATTGAAATCAATTTGAAGCTGTTGCCTTTATAAATTTGTATTTTTAAATAAATATTTTTGTAGGGACACATTAAAAATGTTTATGATTTGTCATGCAAACTACATAATAAAACGAGAAAATTTAAATAAGTAGTTTTTTAATTAAAAAAAATTCATGGAATTGGATATTGCTATGGAAAAATATTTAATTTTTTCATTTGATCGACATTAATCTTTTTTGTAATTTTATTTATAATAGAAAGATCTATGTTGATTTATAATAATAATAAATTTATTGTTCCATATAATTATAAGTTTGATTAAAATTGTTAAGAATAATTAATATTTAAGTTGCAACTGTTTATATGAGTTTCATTTGTTCTACGCAGCTTTTCCTGAAGAAATTTATTAATTCTCGTAAAAACATCAAATTTCATAATGGTACATACTAAATCTTAATTTATAACAAATATTACTTTATAACCTATAGCATATATCATAATATTATTAAGTAAGAAAAATATGCATAATTGAAGAAATCAGAGGAAAAATATTTTAAATTGACATCTTAGTGCATTAGAAAAATTCTGTATATGAACGTAAGGATGCTACTGCTAACAAAATAACTTCATCCAATGAAAACAGCCTCATTGGAAGAATAGAAAAAATTAATCAGAATTTTGTATTTCCAACTAATCGAAGCATTATTTATATCCAGTAATTTTAATTATTTTTAAAGTGGCACTTAACCTGTTTTAGTTTGTATTCATAAATAACTTTCATAAAAAATGCTGCACCTTATAAAATGCAACAAATAAAATAAATTATTGAAGATCAGAAATGTAATTGTTTCCAAAATGTACCTTAATATGTTTTAATTAGCAATCCAAGAGCTTAGAAACTTGCTTAAAAAAGACTGCACTCCTTGAAAAAATGGAAATAAAAATTATTAAAGATTGGCAATTTAATTGTTTTTATTGCAAAACACGTTTTAATTAGCATTCCCAAATGTGCTCTTTATTGTAACTTTCATACAAAAGGCTTCATTTTAAAAAAGTAATAAATAAAACAAATTATTGATGGTCAGAAATTTAGTTGTCTTCAAAATGATACTTGACATGTTTTAATTGGTATTCACAAATGCTTAGTAACTTGCAGAATAATGTATATATAATCTCATAAAAAACAATAAATAAATATAATTATTGAAGGTCAGAAATTTAATTGTTTCAAAATGTCACTTATCATGTTTTAAATAGTATACAAAAAATATTTAATGAATTACATAGGAGATAATGCATCCAGTAAAAAACGACAAGTAAAACAAAATTGTTCAAGTTCCGAACAAACATTGATTAAATCCAATTTCTGCAATCAACAAAATTTTATTTGTGAAAATGCCCAATTCTCACTCACCAAATTTTTTTTAACCCTTTACCCTAATTTAGCTTTTTAGATCATATAGCTAGTACCTAATACGTAAATAACTTTTTGTTCAGCACAATTTCGACACGTAAATCAGTTGGGAATGCTTTTTTCGCCATAGTAAACTTACTTTCGTCCATCTAATTTAATGGAAAATGAAATAGGAATTGAAATTTCTCCACAACATCAACGAGATTAAGATTTGCAAATTATTCTACGAAGCACAGACAAGGGTCTCTTTCATTCGAAGCTTGTTAAAGAAAATTAATTCACTTGCTGAACATGCTAAAACAAATGTTCCATAACAGTTATAAGTGTGAAAATCACCTGCGACTCTTAAAAGGAATTCGGAGGGCTTAGATTAACTAAATTAAACGAAAGTATATCTGAGTTTTTTATGAAAGAAAGTTTGAAACATGGCAATCAATCAATTTAATAGGCGATTCTTCGTGCCGTCAAAACATTTAATCTGGATCCATTTAAGAATAATTATATTCTCCTTGTTTCTGCTGATGAAACTTTTTTTCAAGATAACGAATTTTTGGAAAAGTATATTTTTCATTTATTCTTCTTCTCTCAAGGCACCACAGCCTATTACAAGCCATTGCTGCTCCAAGTATTCTTTGCCATCTGGTCCTATCCGAGGGAAAGCTTTTCCAGTTTCCCTTATTACTATATGATATCTCTGATCACCTTAAACATTAAAAAAAATCAATTCAAAATAAAAATAATTAATGTAAATACTTACTGAAAATTAAGATCAAATTATGATTTAAATACTATATTCTGAAAATGTAACTTGTTTTATTCTCTAGTTCAAACGATTCATTTTAAGAAATACGCTCAAAATTTATTTGTGTTCTCTTGCGTAAAAATATAAATGATCTATGCTGCTAATTATTATTTAATAGAGAAACCCAAATTTCATAAATAAATGATAAGTAAATTCAGTTATGGAGAGGATTTCTTGTTTTCAAATTGAACTTAATTTAGAAATAATTTCTTGTTATTATTACTTCCGCATTGTATCGATAATGGGCATAAGAAATGATTCATTTAATTTTTGTTGTATTTTAGCATACGATCAAGTATATTAAATTTTAATTACAAGACTTTTTTTTAATTGTATATGGAACACGATGTGAGGCTGGATCTCACCCAGAAAATTACGAAGTCAGATATTTCTTTCGAGACCCTACGGAGGATCGCTTTCAAGACCATCTACAACCCTTAGCGATAACTGTTTGCATATCTATACATGTGGCTCGCTTTTTAACTTTCCAAAGGGCGCTGGAGCTGGAATCTTCTGTAAACAGTTTCGTTTTCGGCTCCCGGTTCGAAATTTCGTGTCTCATTTGGACGGAGAATTACAGTCAATTCATGAAACAATCGAGCAACTTTACATAAGACGTGACTCTTATCAAAGAGCTGTTACCTTTACTGACTCAATTTCTGCACTACACGCTATTTCTTCTAATAAAGAGGCCAAGAGCTTCCGTATCCTGAGATGTAGGACTTAGGCTTGAGAATTTCCATAATAAAGTGTCTGTGGATTCCTACCCAGTGTGGCATTGCGGGAAATGAGAAAGCTGACAACCTTGCTAAGAAGGGATCTATGGTTCCCCAGATACCTTCTGGGAACTTGGAATTCCATTGAACTAAATCGGATATTGCTAAGATTTCCAAATGCTTTCTCGATGAAACGGTTTCGCATCTTTCGAGGATTTAGAATGTACTCTTCTCTAAACCACAGCTTGTTCCTGACTTTTTCGTTCAAACATTGTTGTCTCTTCGACGTGTTGTCTTTCTATACTAGTCAGGAATTGACTACATTCATAGATATAAGGACAGCCTAAATTAGTCCCTGACAATATTAGTCTATATTGACGTACTTAATATACATAAAGGGTCGATTAGTCCTGACTGATTGACGTTTATGCGAGTGCTCTCAGTGATCGGAAGTAGCTCTCTACAAGTGTTGTTGTTGTTTCTAATCCCCAAGAGGTCCATCCCAATTAGACCAATTCCATAAGTCCAAAAATGTCCAGGAAGTCTAAAAACAGATGAGGTTTTGAAAAAACCTCGTCGATCTTAAAATCGATACAGTTTAGAATATGCTCGGGCGAAGCCTGAGCAGTCCTACATTTAGTGCAAAGTCCAAAAGTCTTTTGCCCCTGAACATACGAGAGACACCTCAAGTGACCACTTGCAAAGCGAGATAAACAAGTCTGCAGCTCTCTACAAGTTTCAACTGTAGTCGCTACTTTTTTTCGTAGTTTGCTGTGTAGTGTGCTACATTTTTTTAAAGTGAGTAGTGCGATACAAAAAAAAAAAGCAGTAGTTTGACGCGATTTCTGTCATCTACTTTTAACGTTAGTTTAGAAAAGAAACATAGTTCTATCGCAGCTAATTTTTCAAATTTGATGGGTGCAAATCTTCACGGGTACGTCAGTGGATGCAATGAAAATAATCCTGTGACCTCAGCAGAGCTTTAACAGAAATTACGTATTTATTATCACTTATAACTAATATTTAAACTAGCCATTACGAAAAGTAGATAATTAATCACTTCGGTCGCACTTCCACATGCTAAGGCACACTTGTTAAACATTGACGTTATTTCAAAGGAAGGGAGCGTATTTATGATGTATTTAATTTCTTAGAGGAAATAAAAGAGCATTAAACAATTAAAAAACAGCAAGTATTTGATAATTTCGCCTTTCTTAAATTAAATATTCTCTGTCGAAAAAGATATAAAAAGTTGAAGGGTTAATAAACAAATTCGAAAAAAAAAATTTCTAATAGCGAACTGGATCATGTAAACATGAATAAATACTTCTTGATTATTCCCTTATTTTTCATTTAAGACAATTTCTTATTCAAAACCATTTTGAACATAGGTGTAAATTAAGTTCTATAGAAAAGTTTATCTCCTTAAAGTAGTGAAGTGGTTTCAAATTTCCAAAGTAGTTTGTAGTCACTATATTTAAAAAAAGTAGTAGTAGTTGTAGTTAACTATATTTGTAACGAAGTAGTTGTATTTGTAGTAAACAGCAATAATAATGTAGTTTTTCCGACCGCTGAGTGCTCCGCTCTATCTTTTTTCTCTAGTCAAGTGGAAAGTATTGAAAAGCCCGAGGCCTAATGGACTAGCGGCATTTGATAATAATAAAAACTTCCTTTAACTGTAGTTTGAAAATAATTAAAAATACTAATAATATTAACTTTATAAATTATATAAGCAAATTGGTATCATCAGACTGAACACTATAACCGCTAATAAATTATTTACGAGCTGTAGAATAGAATTAAAAGAATCTACTTAAACAACTCAAGTACTTTTTCATAAGAATGTCCCAAATAATTAGTATAAATGATGCCTTACAGCCAAATATTTAGTTAAAACTAAAAACAAAAATATTTATGCTCATATTTTGTAAAGGAAAATAAGTGATACATTTCAGCAAGCAAAAGAACATTAAACGAACCATAAAATTCAAAACGTTTTGCTCGTAAAAAACTCGGCAACTGAATGGTTTATGACATTTTTAGAAACTGTTAAACTTCACCTGGTATGATATATGTTTTCTGTAGAAAATGTCCGCTTTTTTATTGAATGCAATTCATCGAATAATATTTATTGTGTCATATTTTGTCTCTTTCACGCTAGAAGTATGTTATCAAAAATATCTAAACATCAGAAAGGATTTCGTTTGAGCATCTATTCAAACTAAGCATACGGATTTCTGTTTTTTATTGGTAATCTAAGAAAAATATGCAATGCTTTATTCGTTTTATGAATGAAAAAGCTGCTTCTAAAATATAAATAGTTTAAAATTGAAGAATGTTTAATTTGTAATCAGACAATGATGCAGCATAAATGTTTTTGTTAAGTTTAGATATTTATTTAAATTGCAATTATATCGTAACCACATACGCATGCAAGGAAAAATTGAGTGCTGTGTCAACGAAGTTAAGTCATTTGTATAAAAAATGGTCTCCCAAAATTTCGATTAAGTGTTCGTACGACTCAGAAAAACGCTGAGGCAATTTACCCGATATATTATTCTGTAGATAACCCTATACTATATATACTTTATGAATCAATAAAGGAAGTAACAATTTTTAATAAAAAACAGTGTTTTTTTGTCAAAATTACTTTTGAAAATTACGTATAAACCAGCAAAATCTCGGAAACATTTTGCTCGGTATGGTATTTAATACATAACCCTGTACTATATATTTTATAAATTAATAAATGAAGTAATAATTTTAAATAAAAACCTGGGTTTTCTATCAAAATTACTTTTGAAAATCATGCATAGATACACGGTGGTAGTTTTCCTCATGTGGAATTCTGTACATAATCGTGAACTATTACTTTATAAATCAATAAAGAAAGTAGCAATTTTTAAGGAAAACCTGTGTATTTTAGTCAAAATTACTTTTTAAAATTACGTATAAACGAGCAAAATCTTTGAGGCAATTTGCTCGGTATGGTATTCAATGCATAACCCTATTCTATGTACTTTATAAATCAATAAGTAAAGGAAGTAACAATTGCCTGTGTTTTTTTGTCACAAAATTACTTTTAAAAATTAAGTATAAGCCAGCAAAACCTCAGAGGCAATTTGCCCGGTATGGTATTCAATGTATAACCCTATACTATGATTTTAAAAAACAATAAATGAAGTAACAATTTTTTATAAAAACCAGTGTTTTTTTTTTTTTTTTTTTTTTTTTTTTTTTTTTTTGTCGAAATTACTTCTGTAAATTACATATGAACCAGCAAAACCACGGAAGCTCGATATGCTATTCTACATATAACCCTATACTATATACTTTCTGAATCATTACAAGAAAGTTACAGTTTTTAATAAAAATTTGAGTTATCTATTATAATTATTTTTTGTGTAAATTTCAGGGTATCCAATAAAACCTATCCTGTAATTTTATTTTTTTATGATTTATGCAATTAAACGATTACAAATCACATATTACAAAGAGAGTACTTTAAAACAATAATAGAATTCAAGTAAATAGTGACAAAAATTCTGAACCAAAAAGAATTCTTATTTTTTTCTGTTCGTGATCTTGCTAAAGAAAACTGAATCACACATAAAGCAATTTTTGATTGACATTGCGTGATTTAAGACAGTAAAGTAAAATACTTTGCACGCTCTTAACAGGAAAAAAAAGACAGGAATACTTAATACTTAAGATGGACATTAATTATTCCCTTGAAAACTAAAACATACAGGTAAAATACATTCGCTTTACTTAAATAAACTATACGAGAAGATTTTAATTTTACTGTCATTTAACAGGGAAATTGGTACTTATTTAACATTTATAACGTTGAAGATAAAATTACCTCTTAACTAAATGTTAGGTAATTTGCAGAATTTTATATGTATAATGAAGCATTTTTCGAGACAAAATCTATCGCAATTTCTTCAAGAAAATGTTGTAATAAAGATATAGTTTAAATTACTAAGAATAAAATTGCAATTATCTTTTAAGAGTCTTGTAAGTACATGAGTAGCTATTACTTCAACTTTGTTTTCATTATGTAAATTGTTATGTATTTTTAAAATTAAAAAGTTCAAATATATTTTTTCGAAATGACAGCAATTTGAACATGATTCGTCATACTCTTGTACTGAAATATTTTTTTACTGGCTTTGCTAATTCAAGAAGTATCATACACTGTTAAGAAATCTTAAAATGGTCATTTTAATTACACTTAAGAACAATTTTTTTCTCGATTACATCAGATTAACATGTCTTAGATACTTTCGTATCCCTTATTTCAAAAATACAATCGGTTTCTTTCTCCAAGCTACAAATTAATGTTTAAAAAATTTCCTTCTAGTCTATTTTTTATCGAAATTTATAAGTTTAAAAACGATATGTATAACAGGGGGTTGTGTAAATGTTACCATAAACTTCCAGACGCATATCATCCGGATTAAAATTGCATATGATCCTGTGCCTAGAAAAGTCGTCATACGCAGCTAAGGGCGCTTTCCCTAATATGAACTGTTTCGTTGTGTGCTTCTCAATAGGGAAGCACCCTTATCCGCGCACGACGACATTTCTTGGCATGAGTTTCTATGCAATTTTAATCCTGATGATGTGCCGTAACTCCTTAGAAGTTTGTTGCACCGCTATGTTATATATAACATTTTTAAACGTGTACATTTCCACTAAAATTGCAGATTTAGGAGAAAAACTTATATCAGATTTAAAATCCCCACCCCCGAATTAGGCAAGTTCCAGTATTTCTATAAATGCAACAAAAAATTACTTCCCCAGCGTTTTATCTTTTACCAATAAAAATATAAAAGAAACAAGTCGCAGAAATAAGCTATTATTTTAAACTTTAGTTAATTTGTTAATGTTTTTTTATATCAATAATAGTTTTAATTATTTAAATGGAGATTTGTATATCTAAATATACAGTATTTGTTGTATTTCAATGAAATTGAAAGATGGAATGTAGACTCTTAATCACTTTTTATGATGGTAAACATAAAAAAATCTGAGAAATCATGGAAGGAAAACAAAGAGTTTAAAAATTTTCTGAATGTTAAAATATTTTTATGTCTAACAAACATAGAAAAAACTTAAGCAGAGTTTAAAAAATTGTTGTTAATAACACTAGAACACAGTTTAAAAAAAAAAAATTTTTTTTCATTTTCTGTTGCATGAGATCTTGTAACAGATCTTAGATACTTTTGTACCGCTGAAATCTGAAATCGGTTTCTCTTTCCAAGCTACAGATTTTTTGACGACATTTTTAGTCTATTTTTTGTCAAAATGTACCAGTTTAAAAAACGTTATAAGTTGCATAAATATTGCGACAACCTACTAGGGAAGTTAGATTAAAATCATCATCAGAATTAAAATTGCATAGGAACCTATGCTCGAAAATGTAGTCATACGTCACTTAATGGGCTTTGCTATTATGAACTGCTTCTTTGAATGCTTCTGAACTGTTGATGTGCTTTAACTCCTCCAGAAATTTATCGTAACATTTACTCTGCCCTTTGTTATATATAGCGTTATAAACTTGTACATTTCGAGAAAAAAAAATTACTAAAAATGTCATTTTGAAAAAAAAATGTAGCTTTCATTTGAATCACCATATCCGAATTAGGCAAAATCAAGTATTTGTATAAATACAACAAACAATTCTAACCAGTCTAAATAAGTATCAGTAATACAGTTTATTTTTCATTACAATAAAATTCTCTGTTATTTGATACAAATTTAGAAAAAAATAGACAAATTTAGAAAAGACAATTTAGAAAAAAATGCATTAACTCTATTGTTTTAGTTAAAATTCTCATTGCAATTTAAATACAATAGCTTTTAGCTCATATATATACAACATATACAATACATATATAATACAATACATATACAATACAATGCATATACAATACAATACATATACAATACAATACAATACATATACAATACAATACAATACATATACATATACAATACAATACATATACAATACAATACATATACAATACAATACATATACAATAAAATACATATACAATACAATACATATACAATACAATACATATACAATACAATACATATACAATATCTTTTTACGTATACAATAGTTTTTAGTTAAACCATTTAAATATAATACATAAAAGTCCTTATATTAAAATGGTTTAAATTTAATTTTGAGAAAAATACATTTATTTAATCAGTGCGTCAAATACTAAAAGAATTTAAGTTTAAAAGCTATTTGGTCTGCTAATTATGTAGTTCCGCTTTGAGGTGAAAAATTCGTAATAATTCAGTGCAATAAATGATTTCGTTGGAACAATTGCTTTCTCCGAATCGTATTATGTCATGATGTGATTTATAGCAGATGAGGTTTTGTATTCGTGTGACAATTTGATTTGAATATGTTATATTTTCTTTATGTCATTTCAGTTGAAAATTATTCCTCATGACATAAGCCAATTGCAGTTTCATTTCGCAGTGAATTACATTTAAACTGAAACTTTTCTAAAACTGATTTAGAATTCATGGAATTAATTATTCATGGTAAGGGACGATTTTTATCTTTTAAAATTTAAATTCACTGATATAGAAACTCATTATGCTTCTTTTTAAATAAAAATCTCAGGTTTTTTTTAACATTAAAGAAATTAGTTATCGCCTCGGATAGTTTTTATATTTTACAAATTTTAAAAAAAGGCTTAGAACATTATTAATGTACTAATTTTGTATTGTAGATCAGTGGTTTCCAAATGGATTTTCACGCTTCTGGTGTTCCGTGGAGTAATTAAGGGAGTTTCGCGAATTGGAACTTTTTTTTAATCCGTAATGATTTTGGAAACCTGTTTTCATATTTCGATGCAATCAATCATCTAATATTTAATTAATATTTCTGATGCCTTTACGAAATTATTTAAAGTAAAATGCCAATAAAAAAGAATGGCAATTTCTTTTTACACGGCGAAAAAAAAATTCTGGTGAAATTACCGTACTATGTATTAGATTTTTCTAGTACTAAGAAAAACCATGTTTCTAGTAATAAAACCAAAAATTGTGGTATTCCAACCAATTACTTGATAATTTTTCCGTTCATATGAAAACGGTTTACCGAAAATTGGAATTTTTAAAATTACAGTTCTTATTACCACACTTTTAGTAAAAAAAAAAAAAATAAATAAAAACTGAAAAATAAATTTAACCGAACAAATAGTTTTTACACCATAAGGTATCATGATAAAATTTTCAAATTTTACCATATTCAAACTTTAACACATATTACAAAACAATATTTTATTGATAATTTTACCAAAATCATTATCAAATCGCTTTGGTAAAAATTACCGTGCTTTTTGGTCTTCTCGTGTAAGCATATTCTCATGGTTTTGACCATACTTTTTTTCCAATGCAGTTTTCATTTCGAAGAAAACTATAGTTCCACTTATTTTATTCATTTTTTGCTTATGTACAAAACAAAAACAAATTAATTACTAATCTTGATGCAGCTCCACAACTGCGAGTTTAGCTCGGACATAAAACTTAGTTTAAGATAATTATTGATAAAATTTCCCTCTATGCTTATTAAATATTTTCAAAATAAAGTTATCTCTTATAGGTTGCTCAAAATTGTCTTTACATACTTTATTTATAAAGTCGGGTTTTCACCAAAAGAAAGTTGATCATTTAGGGTTCCATAGATATGTCTAAGTCGACGTCACTTCACTTACTAGTCCACTGGAAATCTATCAACGATCAATCAGTTACAGGTGCAACCAATAGGAATACGTTTCTATTAGGATAAAGGTAGGGATTATCCAATAGGAATAGTGCAAATGGTAATTGATTGAATGATGGTGAAACACTGATCTAGTTCTGATTTGGACATCACTGTAACAAAAAAAATGGGGGGACCACTAACCGAATTCGCGATCGCAACGAACTATAGGGGGCGTTGTTGTATGAGACGCATACCTGCGATTTCTATATGAACCGTCATTCAGTTACTCTGGAGACGTCGTTAATGTAGCGTGTAGCATTGCAACGTTCCTTCTTTAATGTGGCTTATTAAATTTAAAAAAGAAAAATGCTTGATCTTCTTTCTTGTACAACCGAAAACAAAATGGTATCTCTTTTTATTAGAGAAGGAACATCCAAAACACATCGGAAAAATATTTGTACATTAACAGAAAAAAATATGTATATTCTTATAAGAGTTAAAACCTAATGCCCGAGAAATAGTATTACTAAATTTAATGATATAACATGAAAGGCCCATTTAAACTTTACATTCTATAGTTTTAAGAATCATATTAGTTCAAAAATTAAAATGAACAAAAAGTATACATAAGCCTCATAATTTTATGAAATTTAATTTTGTAAACAACGTTTTTTGACAACAATTTTTATCAAAAAATTTCAAGTTTCAATAAAAATCATTATTTAGAAACTAAGAAACGTAAAATAAAGAATGCTGACGAAACAAAAACAAAAAAAAAAAAAAATTCTTTTTTGTCGCCATTTTTAGTGCTACGAATATTCGTCTTTGGGATTTGCCAAAAACAAAACAAGATGCAATTTTATTTTTTCAGGAGGGAAATATTTTACCGAAAAAACGAAAATGTACCAATTCCCACAACATAAAACTTTATCTTGGCAAACGTACGTTTTGGAAATGTTATTTCATTTGGAATCTTATTCATCAGAGTTCATATGGCGATATGATTGTTTTGAATCTATGCTAAACTCTATATCGGCTCATTTTCCACCGAAATCCAATTAACTATTTTGATTTTAAATAAAGTGTTTTATTTTATGAACTGTCGCAAAAATTTTAAGTGTAGATTGGCGGCACTTAAAAACCGCCAAATCTGTAGCGGCGGTGGCGTTAATACGTCGTAAGTACCGAATTTTTATTCCATACTTTTCTGAATCATATTATTTCAAACATTGGAATATACAAGAAGTATACATAAACACATAATGTTATACCATTTAATTTTTCAAAAGTATTTTGAGAACAATTTTTATCAAAAAATTATAAACTAAAAAACGGAAAATAAAGAATTCTTAGGATAAAAAAAACGATTTTAAGAATTATTAACATTGAAATAAAAACTTTCATATTGTTTCTTTTTTTATTATTCTTATAGTTCTTAATCAGACGTAAAAAACCATTCTGTAGAGAACCATCATCAAATGAAAAAAAAATATTTACAAGCAAATTTTTTATTGTAAAAATCATTGCACTTACCTGATTTATGATTCCCGGAGAATTCCAAAATGATAAGTTCCTTGTTTGAAAACTTTATTCTCAAATAATAGATACATAGTTTATACCTTCATTACTTTTAGATAACATACTACACAGCAAAATTTTATAATTGATATGAATTTGAATATGTAGCTAAAAACAGAATAGCTGAATTCTAGTTGAACTTATTCTTTCAAAATTAAAAAAAACTTACCAAGAAAACGATTTAAATTAATTAAGAATCAGCACAAATGGCACTATTTCAAGTAACTTGGATAATTTTTTATTGTTGTTTTCCGAATTATATGGATACAGAAATATATACTATTCTATAACGAAGAAGAATATGCTATAACTATTACAATTCTGTATGTTCTGAATTCATATTTATTCACTGGAATGACGAAAGCAATGTTGACTTCACTTTAATTCGTAATGAATTGAAGACAGAAGAAATGCATTTTACCTTAATACACACATCTGTAACAGTATCCGAAATCGGAAGTCATCAGTTGCAAGTTTGTTGATAATAGAAATTAAAAATTATTGAGGAATTTTTCTTCAAATGTTTGGCGTGTTCTGTTCCTGAAAGATTTACTAATATTCTGGAGATTTTTTTCAAGTTCTTCGGCCTTTTCCTTAGGGAAATTTTGTTTCTTATTTGCTGCTAAAAAATGGCGTCTGATTCAGTCAATGACTTTGATGGAACTAAATGAAAACGTGATAAATTAATGTCTGATATTTACAGGCTCCCGCTAGACGGCGTACTCGAGCGTTGCGATCGCGAATTGAAATCTCAAAATAAATCTAATTTAATTTAAAATATTCAAAATTATTTTTTTGTTTCAGTTTAAAAACATTAGTTAAGATCTATTATTAAGTTCATTTAGTATTCCAGATAAAAATGAATTTTCTGTAATTAAAAATATCATATTACAAAAGATATTATTAAAGTAACTTTAGAAGTCCATTTACGGTTATCTTTCTTTTTCATCTTAAAGTCAATACGAAATATCATGTTTACAAAGTGGACAAGTTTCGGAAACGTAAAGCTAGATATTTTTATTTCTAACTATCTACTGTCCAATTCAGTTTTATCTATCATTATGAACTATGACAAATAAAGTAATGTCGTGGTGATCAAAAGCGAAATCCTTTTATGGTTACCATGACAACCACGATATTCTTCCTGAGATTTTTCCGAAATCTCATTTTCCGCTTCCTCAAGTCTATGCAATAACAAAACAAAATTTGTTGAAAGGAAATCTGCTTGTATACAAAAACTTTTTTTCAAAAAGTTTTTTCAACAAAGCTTGAATAAACATATCTCGAAATACTTTCAAAATTATTATTATTAAAAAACAACAACTTTTGTTTATCACTAGCTCTTTTGCTTTCCAAGTTTCAAAATAATTCATTAGAGATGCCAGAGGCTAAACTATATTACTGAGTAGAATAAATCAAAAATATCTAATAAATCATAAATCCATAATTTTGTGGTTGTGAATGACAATTAGTTGTTTGCGCTATTCCTATTGGACGATTCGTATCCCCAATCGGTTCATCTGTAACTGATTGATGAATGATGGTTTGCCACTGGAAGTGAAATGAAATGACGTTTCGAAATGAAGTGACGTCAGCTTGAACAGTTATATTATAAGATCCACGTCATCTTAACCGGGATTGAAAATTAAATAGCGTTTCTACCACGTTAACTTCTTTTTTTCTTTCTTCAAAGCACAGCGTAAATGTTTTTTTTTTTTCATTTTTTGTCGCATTGTCAACTTTACGTTGAAGTGGGGTGGAACTTTACAGAGACGGGTACCAGGTCAGGCGCTGTCCACGTCGTCTTACCGGGATTAAAAATTAAATAGCGTTTCAACCTCGTTAATTAAAAGATGAAGTCCTGAAAAAAAGAAACAAGATGCTTTGTCACTGTTGGTTGGTGTGCATTATACTCATATTTTATTAAATGCAATTGGATACCTGCAAGTTAAGGCTCCTATACTATCAGAGCTGACCTATCAAGCAATATTGGAGCAAAAAAGTTCACAAGTTAACGTTATGTTAGTATTGTGCTTATGTTAGCTCTTTGGAGCAAAAATAGATGATGAGTCGGGACTAATTCAGGGGCTCTACTGCAAGTGATGCCTGCAAGTGACGTCATCGTAAGTAAATCTTGGTATTGTCGATTCAAAAGTCAATCAGGTTCGAGACATATGTGCGACGTCACTTACAGGCATCCTTTTAAATCATATTTAAATCACGTGGTTGGGCCTAATCACTTCACTTCTCCTTCTTTTAGAATAAAAGATTTTTTTTTTTTTTGGCATTATACATGTAAGTTTTAAAGACTATTCATTTTTTTAAATAAACATTCTAAGACAGCATTTTATTTATTAAAATAAAATGCAGTCTTATGGTTTTAAATAAATGGCATAAATGGTTTTAAAATGTATATAATTCGAAAGAAAAATTAGTATTGCGCATTGATGGGTGAAAAAATCTCTATGAAATCAGGCAATTTTTAATATTTATATAAATATTCCTGCGTATTGATCTGGCTTACAAATAAGCAAAAAAAAAGTTTTTTTATTTATCCATTTGCTTAAAATGAATCGCATAAAACATATATCTTTCAAAATTACTCTCAACATCCAAATTTCACTGCAATTGAATTTTTTGAAATTTTATTTCATTCGTCAAATCAGGAATAAGAATTCATTTCGAAGAAAATGAACGGGAGTAAATTATCCTCATATATATTTATTATTATCTTTTTAAATGCACGATAATTAAAATATACGGAGCTACATGTATCTGAAACAACATGTTTTCGGTCTTCAGGTAGTAAAATAACATGTAAAAGAAATGAACAGTTAGATAATTGTGTTAAGATAAAAATCAATAAAAATGGGGAAAAAATGGTTGATTTCATTGAGGAAGAAATATACACTTTTGTACAGATATCGTTTTTCACAAAAGTTTTAACTATAAACAAAAAATACTTTTAAGCGGCTTATAAAAAAAGTCAAAAATC
Source organism: Parasteatoda tepidariorum (assembly GCF_043381705.1). NCBI lineage: Eukaryota > Metazoa > Arthropoda > Arachnida > Araneae > Theridiidae > Parasteatoda > Parasteatoda tepidariorum. Next base: position 48,549,246 of record NC_092205.1, on the reverse strand, counting down.
TCTATTTATAAGGCAATATTACTGTGGTTTTACATTTTCCTGATATGAAAAACGTGCGTGACTTATGCTTGCACGCATGTTTGTAAGGCAAATATGCAACTCAAAAACTTAAATGGTTTTGTATCGGCTAAATTCATGCAGCCTTACAGTCAAAACAAGATTTTTAAAACGTTTGAAATTTTGAAAAATACTTTTTTTTTACTGAATTATCTGATTTCGATGCCTTTTTTCCTCTTAATTAAAAATTAAAAAGAAATAGTTAGCTGTAATTATCAATAATATTGCAAGAATTATAAATGCATATGTTGTTGCATTTTCTGTGGACAGTAAGCTAAGAAAAGAAAAGAAAAGCGGAAATTTGAGCGATTTACCTTAAATATACCAACTAATTCGCTCAAACGGCATTTTAAGCTAAGTCAGACACAAAGTACTTTCCCAGAAAAACATCATTTTCAACAGATTAGGGCATTTCAAGCTCAAAATATGAAAGGCCACAATCTCGAAAATATGATTCCAGTAGGAGATGGGGACCATATTAGGAGTCGAGACCAGTATGGTCAGAAGAGCTCTCGAGATGCTTTTAAATCCTTTAAACCTTTAGCTCAGAATTTTTATTAAACATATTTTTCATATTTTTTCAAATATTTTGTATTAATTTAAGTCAAATAAGTAAAATATTTACCATTTTAATAACTTAAGTTATGAAATACCGGTGTATTTTCTGCATTAAGGTTAAGTTTTCCAATAAGGCTCCTTCCCAAACAATACTTTTTAGAATTTGCACTTATTTGTTGTCAATTAGATCTAAGAGAATTCAGCTATGCATCATTGAAGGTTTTTAATTTACAAAATTAATTATTGATAAATTTTTGAAAATGATTGGAAAAAAAATTTGAAAACTGCTTATTTTTGACTATATATTTTTGTACAAATGGTGTCCCATCTTCATCAATGGGTCAACGTTAACTTCACTTTTTGCGCCTTTCGCCATCTGAAAAAAGTCGTACTTTTAAAGTTTTATTTCTAATGAACTGTTCGACATATTCTTTTAATATTGTGGATTTTGTTACTTAAAATTACATAGATTAGTTGATTTAGAAATTTGTTTACCTTTAAATTCAAAAATGTTTCGACAGTTAATAAGTTAAAAAATTTAAAATAATAAGTATTTATAAAAGAAATAATTTTTCTTATCTAATTATCTTAAAATAAACAGGTTCAATAATTATACAAGTTTTATAATTATATAAAACTTTGTCAGTTTGCTTCGTTAAGTTTAAAATATACGCAAAAAAAGAAACTTAACATTAAAAAATCTACAATATATGTATTTATAATTTTTGTAAATGAAACCAAAAAATCAAAATATGTGATCGTCTTCTTCTCGAGTTGCAAGTACCCGATTAAAATTCGGTAAAAAAAAAGCTTGTTTACTTCGAAAACGTTAGTTTTTTGTATCTGATTTCATAACCTAAATTATCGTTTGGTCAAATTAATTAGCTTATCTAAGGTTAGCCCATCGAATTATTAAGATTGCATCTTGTGCGTGAAAATCCAATCAATATATCAAAAGTTATAATGTTTTCTTTTTTTTTCTTTTCTGCACTGCATATATCAAAATATTCTAAATATTAAACTAAGACATTGTATTAAAGACAAACATTTTAAAATTTTCATCTAGGAATTTCAGATTGAAATTTCATCATTACAGATGAAATGATTCTAAAATTCGAAATAAGAGTTATTTCTGGAATTCAGAAGCTCTAAATAGATAAAGATAAAGCACAAAGTAACATAATTAAGGGATTTGTTGTGTGAGTGAATTTAATAATTTGTTTGCTATTTAAGTTAAGTTTATGACTATGTTTAGGGAAGAAATACAATATTGATTTTTTCATCTTCTCTTTTTTTCAGATTTCGAAGATACTTGTGGATTATTTCAAGGAAAACGAAATTCAGAAAATATTTTAAGCAAAATGTGTATCAAAAGAATTATTGATATCTAAAAAATATATTCAAAATATACAATTCGTGTTATTGCCATTGAAATTTCCCTAATCCTCACTATTTTGGACAATTCTAAATCTTCCCGTTTTAAATATTTTTTGAGAATTATGGTAACGTAATTTTCTCAAACATTTTGACCGTTTTGAAAAATAGACATTTTCATGTGCGAGAAAAAAGAAAAGAATATTTCACCACACTTGAAATATATTCTCTATGAATTTGTAACATGATTTTGAATTAATGTTTCACCACACTTGGAATTTATATTCTATGAATTTGTGACATGAACTGGAAACAATGTTTCACCGCGCTTGGAATTCATGCTCTATGAATTCGTGACTTGATTTAGAAATAATGTTTCAGCACACTTAGAATATATACTTTATAAATTTGTGACATGATTTAGAAATAATATACAGTGAGTTATAACAATTTTCCCAATATCGAAGCCGAAAAGAACTTCTTGACAATGTGTTTGAAAACATAGAATAGAAGCTATGCCTCTCAGAAATTCTCACAGTCAAATTGAAGAACAAATAGACACCTTCATCCAGAACTTTAAAAGGAATAGTGCCGTGTTTGTAAGTAATTTCAATCTTGAGAATTATGGGGCGACACTGAGGCATACATTCAGTGCTGGACAACTTAGTCCTTCAAACCATAACAGAAGCAAGAGGTCGTCTTTTGTGTCCAACTGCTCATCTTCATCGAGGAGAACATCGACGGATGCATCGAATTTTTCTTTTTCTGACGGAGAATCATTTTACCATGGAGACGCAGACGATAGCGACAGCAGTAGTGGTTAGTAAAAAAAAAATATTAATGCTTCTTTTTTTCTTTTTAAATAAATAAATAACAAACGAATGATTTAATTTTTCTGGATTGAAAGCGTGTTTAAAAAAAAGCACCAGAGCGCATTGTACATTGCGCAAAAGCGAAACATAAATGCGAATGTTTTAAGCATTTTTTGATCCAATGATCGGTCTTAATGGTTAAAGGGCCAAACCTCAAATGTGCTAATTATATAATGCAGACCATACAATACGTTTAACAATAAAAACGTAATTTCTCTGCATACATATACCTTTTCTTTTTCGAACGATTTAGATTCTTGACACTCAAAATATGGGGAGTCGCGATGACGCAGGGGATAATGCTTTCGCCCTCCAATGAGGTGACCCGGGTTCGAATCCCCGCAATGACTGGTCGAAACGAATTCCGCACCAAACTCGCACCGACCACAATGCTGACGAAAAGTTAACGTCAATGGTAGGCGCATCATGGGTTTATAGTTCCATTGCCCCCAGGTTAACCATGGGAGATTTTCGTGGTTTTCCTCTCCATGTAATGCAAATGCGGGTTAGTTCCATCAAAAAGCCCTCCATGAAGGTAAATTTCTCTCAATACTCGATCCAGAAGTTCCCTTGTCTCCTGAATTGGGTTCAAAATTACAAGGCTATGGAACTGAGTATTGGCAGTTGCAAACTTAAAATTGGGTCGGCTATTTAACGACCGTTATAATATTAGGGTACCTTCAATACGAATTCCGCACCGACCACAGTACTGCCGTGAATATCCTCAGTGGTGGACGGATCATGCTATCAGGCTAATCGTGGGAGGTTTTCGTGGTCTTCCTCTCCATGTAACGCAAATGCGGGTTAGTTCCATCAAAAAGTCCTCCTCGAAGGCAAATTTTAATACTTAATCCAGGAGTTCCCTTGTCTTCTGGTATGGATTCAAAATTACAAGGCTACATAGTTGAACATTAGTAGTCGTAAACCAGAAAAATTGGATCTGTTGTTCAGCGAAAGTTACAAAATATAAGAATTATAAAATAAAATGTGGGAGAAAAGGAAAACAGCAAACTGAAAAATAGGGTTCCAGTAGTTTAGAAAAACGGTCGACATTTTTTGGGGGGCTTCTTAGTTTTAATTTTATTTCTTTTTTATTTCACCATTTCAAAGAAGTCGTATGTTTAAGTTTTTATTTCTCTTTTTTAATAAACTATTCATAAAACCCTTCAAATTTCTGTTGATTAAAATCATTAACGTATACTTAATGGGTAGTTATAAAAAATTTCCTTTAAATCCTAATTTTGATGTTAACTACTTTTTCATCCATTTCATAATAAGATAAAGGATATAATTTTTGAAGCTTGGTGGTTAAAAGGAAATTTCTAAATTATTAAAATTAAAAATTCTACCATTACATTGATTGCAATAAAATGCAATTATTTCGTCCTCCTCCCCCCCCCCCCAATTAAAACAGATATTTTGTAAGGAATAAGATTTGGGGAAAAGTTAAACGGCGCTAACACACAAACAGTACAAATATATCAGTCAAGCACTGTTATGAAGTAGATATTATGTAAAGTTAAAACGATAATTAAACATCAAATGAAACATCCGAAACAAAGGAAAAGAAAAAAGACCTTTCTTTTGAGTTGATTCAAAATTATGCGTTTATGAAATTCAATATTAAGCTAAGAGCTGCATCAATATTGCTCAATGTGGATAAATAAAAAAAGTATTTATACCTGGTGTATGTTGCTTATTTAGATATTGTGCAGTAAACAGCGAGCAAAAATATTAAATAAACTAATAAATATAAATAAAATTAAATAGTGTGATGTGCCTTATGATAGTACTACTTTATGATTAGATTTTCAAGACCTAAATTAGGAAAAAAATTAATTAGTTCGTAGTAGGAATTAGTTCGAAAGGTCTACATTAAATATACTTGCCGAGCAATAAATATAAAAATCGCAACTAGAACGACAGAAAATTCAAAATTAAGAATTTTTTATATCTGGAATTTTTTTATGATAAGCTACGTATTGCGAGAAAAATGTTCCAAAAATAAATTTTGTGTCGTCAGTTTTTGGAAATTTTATTTTGGCGTTTATAGCATTAACAATGGAAAGAGGGTTGGGATAGCCCGAATGGTTGGGCGCTGAGACGAAGTCCAAGAGGTCGTGAGTTCGATCTTCAAAAACCAAAGATGCTACCCGTTTTATAAATAGTGACTGGTGCACGTTACAACTGTGTAACGTGCACCACTGTGTAACGTGGTCCACTACTTTTAAAAACGGGCTGTGACGTGTGTGTGGCTGATAGAAATAAATGTCGCCACTCTAAAAATAAGAAACGCAATCTCTGTCTTAAATTCGCTTGCTTTCACCAAGCAGGCTTGCTGGTTAATAGGCAAGTTGCATTAGAAACAACAACAACAATAGAAAGAAAATACGTGTCAAGCCTCTTTTCTCTCTATATATATTGTGAAGCACTTACGTTGTTTTCACAAACTGTACTGCCCGAAGTGAAATTCACAGTAATATCACTAGTCCGAACAGTTTTTATTGTTTACCTTTTCATTTACTTATTTATAAATTTATTATTAATTTATTTAATTTATTTAATTTTCTTATTTAATTATTAATTTTTGATGTTTTCTGAGTTTTGACTTATGAAATATGAATCCTATTAACCGCAGTCTTGAAAACTATTTCCCAAATAGTTGAGGCAGGAAGCATGAAAATCGATCGAAGTTTCGGGTAGTTTGTTATTTTGACTTTTACACTTTTCACCATATCATTAGAATCAATTACGAGCTTCAAAATATTTTTAAACTTAAAACTCAACATTTCTTAACTTACTCATAAGATCATTTTTAAACAAAAATTTTTTAAAAATGAATTATTATTATCTTATTAAATAGTGATTTATAGATTTCTTGTTGTTTTTAAATAAGGAAATTTTAAATAACAATTAATTAAACAATTATCGTAAATTCAGTTAAAAAATTTCTGTAAAATTAAATTTAAGAATACACACTTCTTCTATGAGAGCAATTTTTCAATGTCTTTATAATTTTAAAAAGGAATAATATTTCAGATTTTTATGAATAAGTTGGTCTTAAATCAAATTTATGACTCATTTATTTTATTTTTACATTTAATAAACTTTTGGCTCAAAAGAACAAAACGTAAACCTTCTCTTTTACTTTAGTGCTGCCATCTATAATGTACTTTAAAAACTAAATACTCTTACCGCTCAAAATTCTTTCGTAATTTTTTCAGATACATAAACCACAAACACTTTCATTTACTGGAAAACATGTAACTAAAGTCGAAAATTCAAGCTGTCCGAGCCCAGTTATTTAAAATTCTTATACCGTATATAATACAATCTTGAAAATTAATTGTAATGAAATTTGCTAACATTTGCATTGCTAATTGATAAGCAATGTTCTATTAATTTTCTAATACGTGGACAATTATTATTAAGTTAAATTATATGCTATTTCTTATAAGCATTCTAATAACGGTGGAAGATAATAACAACATAACATAATAACAACTTAACCTAATAACAACATAACATAATAACAATGTATATACAGCTGCTGCCCACCATTATTGTATTATTTCTTTTTAATTATTAATAGTGTACAGTTTGGTCAATGATAAATTTTATTCCTAAAATTCTTTTAATCAAATTGTGGATAATTTTTACTAAAGTGTTTTTTGAGTTATAAAGTTTTTTTTAACTCAAAACTAAATAGATTATTTAATTTATTCGAAATTTTTAGCTTTTACTCGTAGATTTTTATTTTCATGAAAACATGTACCACATTTAGTTTGAATGACTGTAATTTACAGTTATACTTGTGTTGCCATATAAAAGAGAAAAAAAAAAGCTCTATTAACAGATTTGGCAGATGTTCTTTAATAAATCAAGCAGCATTGATTCAAAATTTATTTAATTCATTTTAAATTTTTAAAAGAAGTAAAATATGAATGAAGAATTAACTGTACCCTTTGAAGAGAAATTTTCATACAATACTATTGGAAATTCTCTTTTCCTTTAATTTTTTTAAGTAAATCTTAAACTCGAATTTTTCGTTTTTTTTTTCCTTCTCTCGTTCGCTTTTTCATTTAAGATCCAACTCTGTTGTTCAATTAATCGCTAGTCGTGTAATTTCCTCATCTGGGAATTAGAATAGCTGCTCAGATCATGCGATTTAACACCGTAGGACATATTTTTTTCTCATTTATTTATTAATTATAGGGTTCAGACCAGTGTTTCCCAATGTGGGTCCCACGCCCCACGAGGGGGCCATTTGAGTGTTAAGGGGGGGGGGCAATTTGAAAATGGACTCGACACAAGTTTAACCCTTTTGCTCCGGGCCATTTAAATGCAATGTTAGATTTCGGTGCAAAAATTGAAAGAAAAAAGCAAATTCTTAAAAAATTGCGGCCAATAAATATTATAAATTCGTTTGACGAGTCTAAAATATCAACTGGGGTTTTGGCGTCATCAAGTTAACTTCCCTGCGGCAGGCTTGGCGTGGACTCCCTAACGCTTTAAAATCTCACTAAGCAGACAGGAATATTTAAAATTTGGGTTCATACCTGCTGTCCACGATGAGAGGTTTCCGTTTTGTCTTTTATGCCAGCAATGCTTGACCAACGAATCAATGAATCATCTTGAGGCGCATTTGAAGGCGAAACATAATGCTCATATTAATTCAGATTTGAATTACTTATAAAAAAAATTTCGAAAAGAGGACAACAGTAAAGTCTCTATTTACTGCTCGCACATCAACTCATAATCGTATTCCTGAAGCTAGTTATCAAATTTCTTTACTCTTCACTAAATCTGGAAAAATCATAACTATAGGAGAGAATTTAACAAAACCGTAAATATCAGCATTTCTTAAAACGGTTCTTGAAAAAGATGACGAAGATGTAAGAGCTGTGCCACTCAGTAACAATACTGTTAGCAGAAGAACAGACGACATGAGTGAAGATATTGAAAAAAACTTGTTGAAAAGCTGAGAACAATAAAATTCTCAGAGCAAATGAATAAATAAACTTTGATAGACAGTGTGGTAGAATTGATAATTTTCGTAAGATATATTGAAAAAGGACATTTTTCTGAAGAAATGTTGTCTTGTAAAAGATAAGAAAGCACCACTACCTCCAAAAATATAATAAGCTAAAAAAACTACTTAGATGTCAATAATATACCAATGAAAAATATAACATCTTGTGCTGCAGATGATGCTCCTAATATGAAGGGCAAGAAAAATGGTTGCTTAAAATTGATAAAAGATGAGAATCCAGAAATAATTATTGTGCATTGTGTTATTAATAGGGAAAACTTGGTAGCCTAAAAACTTTACACTGAAGTAAGATGGCTCTCTAAAGGGAACTCCTTGAAAAGATTTATGGAACTGTTTGATACTCGTAGTGATTTTTTAAGCAGCAAACCTGAAATGTAGTATCTGTTAACAGTGGATGGTAAAGCATTTGTGAGTTATTTAGCCGATATCGTTGAAAAACTAAATATATTAACTAAGCAACTTCAAGGAACAAATAAAACTCTTGTTGATGCAAAAGCGAAGATATTTGATTTCATTGCCCTTATTGAGTTACGTCCGAAATATATTAACAACAAAAACTTTGAACAGTATCATTGGCTCCAAAAATGTGAAGTAAATGATACCGCTTTACTTGTTATTGTCGATCATCTGAAAATTCTATCGGCTGATTTGAAAGAAAGATTTTCTGATTTAAAATAAACTGATTTTCCAACATGGATGATGCAGCCGATGCTGGTGGATTTGTCTGATATATCAAATATGCATTATCAAGAAGAACTCGCAGAAATGCAAAATGATGAGTCAGTTAAAACTTTATTTAATATTAAAGGAGTGATGGCATGGCTTTGTGAGGAAACAAAAATCAACTACCCAAATTCAACCAAATGGGCGAGAAAACTATTATTACCGTTTCCATCTTCATATTTAGCTGAACGTAGATTTAGTACTGCAAATTATTTACTGGTAAAAAAAAAAGAAATCGTCTGTATATATAACACGATGGAGAGACTTGAGACTGAAGCTGACCAAATTGGAACCTAACATAAAATCTCTGTGCCTCAAGCATCAAGCGCAAGGATCTCACTAAATTAAATTATTATCGAAAAATCTTTATTAAAATTAGTTCGAATTTGAATTTTAGTTTTTCATTATATGCTTTGAAAATTTACTTACTGTGTTTCGTTAAAAATTTCCAAGTGATTTCTTCCTAAAACCTATCATTTAAATTTCTTAAGTGAACAATTCAATTTCTTAGTATTAAAAATTATGTATATGCTACATAGGGGGGGCATAAGAATTTTAGAAAGGCTTAGGTTAGGCATGGCACAAAAAAGGTTGGGAAACACTGGTTTAGACCAACGAGCTCGTAAGTAGCCAGATCTTGAAAAAAAGATATTTTGTGCTGTATAAGTTAAATTCAAATGTAGGCAAAATAATCATTGAAAATTACGACAAAAGAGAGTGTTACAATCCAGAAATACCACATAGACCATATACACAATTTGTTATTCCATTAATTGCCCAATTTTGTAAACTTTCTAAGTCTCTAAAAATTCGCAAATTTTAATTAAAAACCTGTGTTTTCTATCAACATTATTGCTTTCGTGGATTTCGGATCACCCTGTGCATAACAAGTACTCTATAACTTTCGAATTTACACAACTTATACGGTGTCTTTGACCCCTGCGACAACTGGCCTTAGTCTATCCTACTTTTTAATGGTACACATTAATCTCATGAATTTTTAGAATAATCAGTTTGTAGAAGAAAAGTTTAAAAAAACTCGACAGTTGTAATTATTGTAGTAATTGATTCAGCAAAATATCGTTCCAAAACGAAAAAAGAAATTTGCTTAATATAAACACAAAATATTTTTTGTTTATCGTTTTGAATAAAACTAGTAATACATCATCATATTCGCGGAACAATGAAATCACAGGAAAGAAAAAAAATACTATGCTTTTTATTATTAAGTTGTTCGCTGAGTAATATTAGAATATCAATATTATTCTACGTACTTAAGTTTCCTTTTATGTTTCTTTAATACTTAAACAAGTATAAAAATACTGTGAAAGCATTCGAATGTGTCGAAAAACAACTTATTGTCAACCTATAGCTCGTCAAAAAAATTACAACAAATTGTTATGTTGTTTTGTTGTAGTTTACTGAAGGGAGAACAAAAAAGAAAGGGTCATTTAGCCATAACTTTTCCATTAAATAGGGGCCGTATGACAGGTGGATATAAAAATACTTTTCTTGTAAATAAATTCGTAGATTCATCGTGACAATAATATCTCGTCGCAATTGAAATACGAGGCGGTGCAACAGCTATAAGAGTGAAGTTTTTACCGACGCGTTTTCACAATCAAGCATTAGTTTCTAAAAAAAACTACCACTGAAAGAATGTTCTCAAAAAACTTTTTCGCACGTTTGCTTCATTCTAATAAAAAAATTTTAAAATGTCTGCTCTCGAGAATTTTAAATTAAACAAAGACCATATTATAGATTTTTTGCTGATAAATTCTAAGAGTAAACCTGCGTTACAAAGTAAAAAAAAAAAGTCTATTATGCTTTCATAATTTTAATACACTTATTTAAACGCTTTTAAGTCTTTTTTTAGCACCAGTCATAAAAACTTAAGATTTATATTTTGCCAAACGATTTCAGTTAAATAGTTGATTTAAACTGCCAGATCATTCGCGATCGCAACGCTCGAGTACGCCGTCTAGCGGGATCCTGTAAATATCGGACATTAATTTATCACGTTTTCATTTAGTTCCATCAAAGTCATTGACTGAATCAGACGCCATTTTTTAGCAGCAAATAAGAAACAAAATTTCCCTAAGGAAAAGGCCGAAGAACTTGAAAAAAATCTCCAGAATATTAGTAAATCTTTCAGGAACAGAACACGCCAAACATTTGAAGAAAAATTCCTCAATAATTTTTAATTTCTATTATCAACAAACTTGCAACTGATGACTTCCGATTTCGGATACTGTTACAGATGTGTGTATTAAGGTAAAATGCATTTCTTCTGTCTTCAATTCATTACGAATTAAAGTGAAGTCAACATTGCTTTCGTCATTCCAGTGAATAAATATGAATTCAGAACATACAGAATTGTAATAGTTATAGCATATTCTTCTTCGTTATAGAATAGTATATATTTCTGTATCCATATAATTCGGAAAACAACAATAAAAAATTATCCAAGTTACTTGAAATAGTGCCATTTGTGCTGATTCTTAATTAATTTAAATCGTTTTCTTGGTAAGTTTTTTTTAATTTTGAAAGAATAAGTTCAACTAGAATTCAGCTATTCTGTTTTTAGCTACATATTCAAATTCATATCAATTATAAAATTTTGCTGTGTAGTATGTTATCTAAAAGTAATGAAGGTATAAACTATGTATCTATTATTTGAGAATAAAGTTTTCAAACAAGGAACTTATCATTTTGGAATTCTCCGGGAATCATAAATCAGGTAAGTGCAATGATTTTTACAATAAAAAATTTGCTTGTAAATATTTTTTTTTCATTTGATGATGGTTCTCTACAGAATGGTTTTTTACGTCTGATTAAGAACTATAAGAATAATAAAAAAAGAAACAATATGAAAGTTTTTATTTCAATGTTAATAATTCTTAAAATCGTTTTTTTTATCCTAAGAATTCTTTATTTTCCGTTTTTTAGTTTATAATTTTTTGATAAAAATTGTTCTCAAAATACTTTTGAAAAATTAAATGGTATAACATTATGTGTTTATGTATACTTCTTGTATATTCCAATGTTTGAAATAATATGATTCAGAAAAGTATGGAATAAAAATTCGGTACTTACGACGTATTAACGCCACCGCCGCTACAGATTTGGCGGTTTTTAAGTGCCGCCAATCTACACTTAAAATTTTTGCGACAGTTCATAAAATAAAACACTTTATTTAAAATCAAAATAGTTAATTGGATTTCGGTGGAAAATGAGCCGATATAGAGTTTAGCATAGATTCAAAACAATCATATCGCCATATGAACTCTGATGAATAAGATTCCAAATGAAATAACATTTCCAAAACGTACGTTTGCCAAGATAAAGTTTTATGTTGTGGGAATTGGTACATTTTCGTTTTTTCGGTAAAATATTTCCCTCCTGAAAAAATAAAATTGCATCTTGTTTTGTTTTTGGCAAATCCCAAAGACGAATATTCGTAGCACTAAAAATGGCGACAAAAAAGAATTTTTTTTTTTTTTTGTTTTTGTTTCGTCAGCATTCTTTATTTTACGTTTCTTAGTTTCTAAATAATGATTTTTATTGAAACTTGAAATTTTTTGATAAAAATTGTTGTCAAAAAACGTTGTTTACAAAATTAAATTTCATAAAATTATGAGGCTTATGTATACTTTTTGTTCATTTTAATTTTTGAACTAATATGATTCTTAAAACTATAGAATGTAAAGTTTAAATGGGCCTTTCATGTTATATCATTAAATTTAGTAATACTATTTCTCGGGCATTAGGTTTTAACTCTTATAAGAATATACATATTTTTTTCTGTTAATGTACAAATATTTTTCCGATGTGTTTTGGATATTCCTTCTCTAATAAAAAGAGATACCATTTTGTTTTCGGTTGTACAAGAAAGAAGATCAAGCATTTTTCTTTTTTAAATTTAATAAGCCACATTAAAGAAGGAACGTTGCAATGCTACACGCTACATTAACGACGTCTCCAGAGTAACTGAATGACGGTTCATATAGAAATCGCAGGTATGCGTCTCATACAACAACGCCCCCTATAGTTCGTTGCGATCGCGAATTTAAGAATTTTTAAATTTCGTTTTTTCTTTTCTTCTAAGATGCAAAATCGTGTTATAAATTGCTTTAAATGAAGATATTTCACTAGAAATACATGTCTGAGGAAGATAATAAAAATATGCCCCTTTTATTTATTTATTTATTTTGAAAATACCTAATGACATTGAATTCCACCCCGCCTGAGATTCTCCTCTAGAAGAGCTGCACAGCCGCCATTTTATTTTTTATCATTTTAGAAAAATTAATTTCTATTATTTACTAATTTTAAACATTAATATAGGACTTATTTCAGAATTTTGATTTATTCTATACTCTGGTCTGTACATTGGATTAAGTCAATCCATACAAGAATTAAGAAATATCCAATGAACAAGGTAATTTGACTTATATGAGATGACAATCCTTCATAAAAAAAAGTAGTAAAACTATGATTTCCCAAAAAAATCCATCAAACTCAGATTTTTTTAAAAAAAAAAAAAAGTTTTTTATTTATTTGTTTCAATTTTATGAGTTCAAAGTCTAACCTAAATAAATTCAAAATTTTAGTGTAATACAGTTATACTGTTATGTTTTGCAATAAGTGCGACAATTAACAATAACAGATAAAGTAATTATAGCGAAAATTAATGATCAGAGAAAGAATTTTTCACGGTAAACAAATGCACGCATTTAATGTTAAAATAACAATAAAGGTGCAAAAGTTTTTGATGTCGTTGATTTCTTTTAATGTGGATTTAAATCGAAAGTTATCAAGAAGGGAAAGAAAGGGCAATGGTAAATGTGCAGTCGACAAAGGGCACATTTTTTTTTAATGTACCGCAGGATTCTCAAAAATTGCATGTTTTTTTTTTTTTTTTTTGTAAGGCGGAAAAAACTGATCGACGGTTGCCCATACAAGTTCGTTTTCCAACTTTCTATGTTGATACCAGAAATAAATTTAACTTACATTTCACTTTTTTTGTAAAATATTGCTCTCTTAAATAGTGGGAAAATGCACTTCCCTAAAATAAGTAGGAAAAAAATTGCCGCAACAGAGAAAGTCAAGTAATTTTTTCAAACTAAAACTTCGGTATCGAATCCCAGTCGGTACGAATTCCGCATCCGGCTTGCACCGACCATAGTGCTGACGTGAAATATCCTCAGTGGTAGACGGATCATGGGTTAGAGCCCCTTGCCGTCAGGACCGAGGGAGGTCCTCGTGGTCTTCCTCTCCGTATAGTGCAAATGAGGGTTAGCTGAGGGGAGCAAATTTCTCCCAATACTCGATCCAGGAGTTCCCTTGTCTTCTGGATTGGGTTCAAAATTACAAGGCTACGGAGTTGAACATTAGTAGTCGTAAGCCCATAGAATTGGGTCGGCTGTTCAGCGACGGTTATAAAAAAAAAACTAACATGCAATTTTGATATCCTTAATATTAGTATTCCAACTATGATTTAGAAATTTGCCGTAGTAATGGACTTTTCGTTACATGCTGTTCTCATTGATATCCTCCTTTTGTTGTTTTCTGAACTTATTGAAAATGTTTAGTTACTTGCTTTCATGAAATATTTTTCTAAATTTTTATTACGAACTAAAAAGGAACGAAGCAAAATTATTTATGTTTAGTTTCATAGAAAGAAACCAATCTAATCATTTCATTGCTTTCTTAAATCTAGAAGGAAGATTTCGGAAATCTAACCGAACTCAAAACAAAAAAAGTATTGAAATTATTGTCTACTGAGGCAGAAAACTGCTACATATTTTATTTTTTTATTATTTTATTTATTTACTGTTTTAGTTATTTGCTCAGTATATGCAGTCATTAAAATGAAGCAGATAAAACAAATAAAACAACCTGAATATTTTGGAAATGATTATTCTGCTCAATATTTTTTTTAATATAATTTAACCAATGAAAAGTAAATATTTGAGATATTCGGATAGCGAGTATGAATATTTGTTGTGCATTAGTATTCGTCGCTGTATTTTTCTTGGATGTTGTACGTTACTCAGTTATGTAAAAAGGAAAAGCACTTCTCTTTTACTCGGTAACTTATGTCAGTAAATTAATAATATGGAAAAGGATTTGCTTTCCCATTCATAAGATTTCAAAATCAAAAATTAGTAAAAATAAAATTTTAAAAAATATTTTAAGATAACCTATAGACTAATTCAACAGAAGAATTCTTTATTTTACTCGGTTGTTAAGCAACCAAGCTCTGGCTGTAAAAAAAATTGAAATAATATTCTGTGATTGTTCGGAGAGGTTTAATTAATAATTAATAGAAAATATCTCGAAGTTTCTAGGTAATAGGTACAAATACCTGATACGATACTCCTTTTTTTTTTTAAACAGAGCTCGTAAGATACTGAAATGGGGGCACAAAAATTTAAAAGATAAAATATTCAATTTCATTAACTCAAAATATCTGGTCTCACAATTTTAATTTTAAAGTTAAGGATAACTTTTACAATATTGATGCTACGGTTCTCTTACGTTTTTAAAGAACATATAAATCCTGTTAAAATATCAAAATGCATATGTTTACTTTAACGAGCGTAAAATCCTTATCAAAATAATGATCAAGACCCAAATGTAAAACAGTATAATTGATGATAAAAACTCAACTGTCTTCAAAAAATATGAAGAGGGAAGTAAAAGTCTACATGTTTCGAGCCTTTAAATATAAGCGCCCATTCTCAAAACTTTGTCATGCGTGAAGAACTTGTGACTTTAATTATTAGACGCTCAAAACATGTCTTTTTTTATTATCAGATAATATTTTTTAAATCAAAGAAGTTTTTATATTTTCGATTCAGTTTCTTGGGATTATCCATTTAGTAACACAGCATATTAAATTATTTCACTCGATATTAAAATAAGTTTTTCGTAAGATGTAGGCATAGGTTCTTAGATTGAAAAAATAATAACTCACTAATTTCTAAGAAAATCAATGCATTGCAATGTTGTTGTTTTTTTGTTGCTGCAAGCATTAATATTTTTTAAGGACATAAAAAAATTTAGTTTACAATTGAAATTTCTGAAGTCGAATGTGAAAATGGAATGTCCCCTAGCACCAGGAATCGAAATTAAATAGTTACAAGGACAGCTATTTCTAACAAGTTAGCGTTTTCGTTCTACTCGCTTCGTACTACTACGTTGTTTAAAAATGTATTTTTTATCCATTGATTCCAAAGTTTACTCTACATATATTTTAGGGTATATTCTTTAGAAGTATTTTGATAGAGATTATTTTTACACCCTTATTTGCTTAAAATAAATTATTCAAGCTATATGATTTAATGCATTTATAGTATAATAGTAAACAGGGCTTTCATCGCATATCCTTAACCTTGATACCGCTATCATTAAATAAATGGAATAAGCTTAGATAAATAAAAAAGTTAATTTTTTTCTCGTTTAAATTTTGAAGGAATAATGTGTTTCGATCAAACAGATTTTATTCCGGAAGTAACGAAATTATTGAGTAGGTTCCTTGGAGTAATGGGAAATTCATATCCTCTTATGACGAAATATAGGAAAAATTGGTTTACACAATTTCTGTAAAAAGTGTGTTAACCTTCTAGCTACGCATTTTTTCTTTCATTATCAAAATGTCTTTCATTCAATAAAATGTTTTATTCAAATTTCTGTACTAAATTGCAGATAAATTACTAGACGTCTAAAAAAGAAAAATCGTATTTTATAGTTAAAAAAAATAAAAATAAAAAGGTTTGCAATTTGCGATCGCAACGAACTATAGGGGGCGTTGTTGTATGAGACGCTTACCTGCGATTTCCATATGAACCGTCATTCAGTTACTCTGGAGACGTCGTTAATGTAGCGTGTAGCATTGCAACGTTCCTTCTTTAATGTGGCTTATTAAATTTAAAAAAGAAAAATGCTTGATCTTCTTTCTTGTACAACCGAAAACAAAATGGTATCTCTTTTTATTAGAGAAGGAATATCCAAAACACATCGGAAAAATATTTGTACATTAACAGAAAAAAATATGTATATTCTTATAAGAGTTAAAACCTAATGCCCGAGAAATAGTATTACTAAATTTAATGATATAACATGAAAGGCCCATTTAAACTTTACATTCTATAGTTTTAAGAATCATATTAGTTCAAAAATTAAAATGAACAAAAAGTATACATAAGCCTCATAATTTTATGAAATTTAATTTTGTAAACAAAGTTTTTTGACAACAATTTTTATCAAAAAATTTCAAGTTTCAATAAAAATCATTATTTAGAAACTAAGAAACGTAAAATAAAGAATGCTGACGAAACAAAAACAAAAAAAAAAGACAATTCTTTTTTGTCGCCATTTTTAGTGCTACGAATATTCGTCTTTGGGATTTGCCAAAAACAAAACAAGATGCAATTTTATTTTTTCAGGAGGGAAATATTTTACCGAAAAAACGAAAATGTACCAATTCCCACAACATAAAACTTTATCTTGGTAAACGTACGTTTTGGAAATGTTATTTCATTTGGAATCTTATTCATCAGAGTTCATATGGCGATATGATTGTTTTGAATCTATGCTAAACTCTATATCGGCTCATTTTCCACCGAAATCCGATTAACTATTTTGATTTTAAATAAAGTGTTTTATTTTATGAATTGTCGCAAAAATTTTAAGTGTAGATTGGCGGCACTTAAAAACCGCCAAATCTGTAGCGGCGGTGGCGTTAATACGTAAGTACCGAATTTTTATTCCATACTTTTCTGAATCATATTACTTCAAACATTGGAATATACAAGAAGTATACATAAACACATAATGTTATACCATTTAATTTTTCAAAAAAAGTATTTTGAGAACAATTTTTATCAAAAAATTATAAACTAAAAAACGGAAAATAAAGAATTCTTAGGATAAAAAAAAGATTTTAAGAATTCTTTACATTGAAATAAAAACTTTCATATTGTTTCTTTTTTTATTATTCTTATAGTTCTTAATCAGACGTAAAAAACCATTCTGTAGAGAACCATCATCAAATGAAAAAAAAATATTTACAAGCAAATTTTTTATTGTAAAAATCATTGCACTTACCTGATTTATGATTCCCGGAGAATTCCAAAATGATAAGTTCCTTGTTTGAAAACTTTATTCTCAAATAATAGATACATAGTTTATACCTTCATTACTTTTAGATAACATACTACACAGCAAAATTTTATAATTGATATGAATTTGAATATGTAGCTAAAAACAGAATAGCTGAATTCTAGTTGAACTTATTCTTTCAAAATTAAAAAAAACTTACCAAGAAAACGATTTAAATTAATTAAGAATCAGCACAAATGGCACTATTTCAAGTAACTTGGATAATTTTTTATTGTTGTTTTCCGAATTATATGGATACAGAAATATATACTATTCTATAACGAAGAAGAATATGCTATAACTATTACAATTCTGTATGTTCTGAATTCATATTTATTCACTGGAATGACGAAAGCAATGTTGACTTCACTTTAATTCGTAATGAATTGAAGACAGAAGAAATGCATTTTACCTTAATACACACATCTGTAACAGTATCCGAAATCGGAAGTCATCAGTTGCAAGTTTGTTGATAATAGAAATTAAAAATTATTGAGGAATTTTTCTTCAAATGTTTGGCGTGTTCTGTTCCTGAAAGATTTACTAATATTCTGGAGATTTTTTTCAAGTTCTTCGGCCTTTTCCTTAGGGAAATTTTGTTTCTTATTTGCTGCTAAAAAATGGCGTCTGATTCAGTCAATGACTTTGATGGCAGAAAATGTGATTGTATTAAGTTAATGTCCGATATTTACAGGCTCCCGCTAGACGGCGTACTCGAGCGTTGCGATCGCGAATCGGTTATTAGCGAAAAAAATATGACTGAAATTTTACTCTACGCTCGCGAAGTCAAGTTCATCGTAAATTAATGACATTTTAATATTAATCGCTCCATTTAAATATTTCTTCATAGTCGCCAAATTATTTTTTAAAAGTAATTAATTTTAATTTTTCTCAGCTTCTACTAAATAAAAACAGTTGAGACTTTAAGTTTTTCAATTGAAAAATATGTAGATTAATATGGCATAAAAAAATTCATACTTTATAATTCAAAATTTTTTCATCCTCAATTTAATTAAATAATAAAATATAATAAATGAATATTGAAAGTTATTTTTTGCATGAAATTATCTTTGGGTAAATGAGTTTTATGAGTGGGTGCAATTATTTTTTGAATTGCTTCATTAGTTTTTAAAATATGACTGAAAACGTAAAAAGTAAAATTAACATTAAGGGGTCCAAATTTTAAATCACTCTCCTGACCAAACTATGGGGGCCACATTTCCCAGATTGCGGCTACTCCCTATATTTTGAAGATTAAGAATCCAAATATGTATATAAATATATATGTTTATTCAGAGAAAATACATTTTTGTGCTCGATTTCGTAACTTAATTAGTAGTTAGTACTAAACAATTAATATATTTGTGATCACCCCCAGAAGCCATTAAGATTGGCATTTAGTACGTGAAAATACGATCATTAGAACGAAAGTTATTCATAGTGATATCTTTTTTTTGCTGGCTGTACATTATTTACTGAACATCTTGTAAGCTCTTATGTAAATTCCTTTCCCCATTTTGTAGGGTTAAATTTAATATTTCATTTAAATGTTAAATATCTGATTACTTCCTTTCAACGCAAATTATTTCTGTTTAGAGTTGTTTTTTAAAGACGATTAAAAGTGTTAACTCTTAAAATGCACTTCTTATTTGATTCACTATTCAATATTTGTTTTGCTTAACTTGATAAAACTGGGCAGTTTTGATCAAGGTCGTAACCCCCCCCCAAAAAAAAATATCCTAGGTTTGATAATTTGCATAAAATAGGGCTCGCAGGTCTGCCATTTGATGGGTATATTCCATCATCGTCCTCGGACACTAAAGTTGGTATACTCTGATCTACATAGTAGTTCATCATATAAAAATTGACATAGAAAAAGATGAAAAGTATAATTTATACTGAAAAGTACTATCGCCCCTTTTCACCAAAATAGTTTTAAATAAACATTAAATAAAGCAACCTGAAAAAAAAAATTACATTAATTTCGATTATAGTCTATAATTGATATAAAATAATTAAATAAAAAAATAGTTGATATATCGCTGGTTCAAAACTAAAACGACACTTCTGCACTCACTTCTCATGTTATTTGAATGAGAAGTGAGTGCAGAAGTGTCGTTTTAGTTTTGAACCAGAGATATATTTAAACTATTTAAATAAAATATAAATTGGCATTCTTTTAGCTTCTCAGTTTCTTAAAAAAGAGATACACTTCCGATCTTAAATGAATGCTTTACTGATTTTTAAAGAATGTGAATTCAAAATATATAATGAGAATTTGTGATTCTATAGTAAACCCCACACTGGAATGATGAGTATAACTATTTTGATTTCTGTTATAAATCTACAATAATAAAAAGATGAGGGTGTTGTTTGTGATCCAGAAATTTGAACAGTGGGAGCAGAAGGAATTTTTGATCGTAAATATCGTTCAAAAATTAGCCAGTTCAATAGAAGTAAATAAAAAAAAAACTAATTTTACTCAAAGGATTAACATAAAAAATTGGTAAAGAATCTCCCCTTACTTTATAAATTTTTTTAAACAACATCGGTGGAATTTAGCTAGCGTGTAACTCTAAATGCTTATAAACGAAATTCACTGGCAGTTAATCTCACAGTCTTTAAAAATTATTGCTCACTCCTTGATTATGTCAGGCAAAAGTAAAAAAAGGTCACCAAATTAGCACCTTTGAAAGTTGTTTTTATGTGTATTTATTTACTTATCTAAATAATTTTTTTGAATTTATTTTATATTCGGGGTTGTAAAGTCAACCCAATTCTGAGTTAAAGACTATCAATTTTAACATCATAGCCTTGCAATTTTGAACCTAACCCTGTAGACAAGGGTTCAAGGGTTGAGACAAACTAGCCTTAGAAACGGACTTTTTGATGGAACCAACCAGCATTTGCGTAACATGTGAAGGAAAACTTCCCACTCTTAGCCCGTCAAGTGAATTCTAACGAATGATCTGTCAACCACTGTGTTATTTGAGACGAATGACTGTTTGCAGAACAACAGAATCACAGTTGCACTGGAGATTTCCTCAGTGTAGCATGGTAACGTTCCTTCTTTATTGTGGCTTATTAAATTTAAAAAAGAAAAATGTTTCATATTATTTCTTATACAAGTGAATACAAAGTGGAATCCCTTTTTTTTAGAAAAGGAACATACAAAATACGGCAGAAAATTATTTGTAAATAAACAGAAAAAAAATATGTATCTTAGCTGCTTCTTATTAGAGTTAAAACCTAATGCCTGCGAAATCGCTATATTAATTTTAATAATCTTATATGAAACGTCTATTTAAACTTAATATTCCATATTTTTCTGAATCATATTACTTCAAACATTAAAATAAGCAAAAAGTATACAGAAACACATAATGTTATATCGTTTAATTTTGCAAAAAAAATTTTTTGACAACAATATTTATCAAAAAACTTTGAAAGTTTCAATAAAAAAAATCATTATTTATAAACAAAAAAAAAGAAACGTTAAATAAAGAATGCTTACGATAAAAAAAAGTGATTCTAAAAATTCCTCACATTGAAATAAAACATTTACATATTGTTTGTTTTTTTAAGTCCTAAAGTTCTTAAGCAGACGTAGAAAATCATTTTGTAGAGAACTATCATCAAATTAGAAAAAAAGATTTTACAAGGAAATCTTTTATAATAAAAATTATAACACTTACCTGCTTTACAAATCCGGAGAATTCTAAAATGAAATGTTCTTTGTTTGAAAAGTTTGTACTCAAATAATATATCCATAGATTATTCCTTCATTACTCTATGAGGCAATACCACTCAATGAAATTCTATAATTTCAAGACCTCGATATGAATTTCAATATGTATTTGAGTACGTATATGAATTTTATGTATTAATATAAATTCCAACTTAAAAACACAATCATTTAAAATTAAAAAATACGTAACAATAAAACTATTAAAATTTATTAATAATCAACACAAATGATACTATTTCAAGCAGTTCGGATGATTTTTTATTGTTGTTTTCCGAATTATATAGATTCAGAAATATATACTATTCTATAAAGAAGAAGAATATTCTATAACTATTATAGTTCTGCTCATTCTGAAATCACATTTATTCATTGGTTGAAGAAAGCAATGTGGACTTAAATAACTAATTCACTTTAATTCATAATGAATTGGAGAAAAAAAAAGAAAAAAAAGCATTTTACCGTAATATACACAACTGTAACAGTATGCGATCACGAAATCGGAAGTTATTGGTTGCAAGTTTGTTGATAACAGAAAGGAAAAAAAAATTATTGAGAAACTGTTCTTCAAATGTTTCAGAATGATTCACCAATGTTCTGGGTCGTCTTTTCAAGTTCTTCTGCCTTTTCGTTTGGGAAATTTTGCTTCTTATTTGCTGCTGGAAAAAAAAGCATCCTACTTTACCAATGATTCTGATCATTGGAGAGATCTAAATGAAAACTTAATAAATAGTAGCCTGAAAATATTCACCCCTCTAGAGGGCGTATTCGAGCGTTGCGATCGTTACCAAACTCCATTGCTTCGCAGTTATTGTTGTATCCCGTTATGAAACAGAATTTAGATTGAAAAGCAAAATGTATTCCATTTTGTATGTTTTATTTTACTGTTACCCATGCCGCAATAACGTTCACTTCCTTATTTTTGTAATTTTGAATAATTCAACACAAAAAACATCGCCTGACAAAGAATCGTCTTTGAGTAGTACTTCTTGAGTGAAATTAACAAGTTTAGGAAACATAGAGGTAAGACAGAAGAAAACTTAAGATCATCTAACAATGACGGTACTATAACCTTTAATTCAAATATCACGACAAATTATTTTTTCTAGCTTCGGTGGTTTCTTCAGGCAAATTTAAAGTAAATACTCGTAGAATTTATAAAGAATTCGTTCACTTCCTGCTCCTTCCACCTCAATTATTTGAGTTGGGATTTGAATGATAATAACTATTAAAAAACATTTTTCTAGTATATTTAGCGAAATTATTTGAAAAATAGCAATTATGGTGAACTTCGACGATATTATGGCTCTCCATTATTATTTATTTTCATTTGGCTTCAACTTCAAAAAAGTCAAGCTTACGAAATAAAAATATCGATAGGGAAATAATTTCTTTTTATATCTTTACAACAAAGGACATATAATCGTAGTTTAATGTAAAAAAAATGGGAAAAAATACGCAGAAAAAAAAATTTTGAAAGTACAATAGCTTTTGAACTAAGTGGAAAAGCTTGAGATCAAAATCATCCAAAAATATGGCTGTTTTAACGCGCTTTGAGCCAATTCTGAATTTGCATTTTTCTGTGCTGCAGATCGGTTCTCGAGGTATTTTTTTAATGTGAGTTTAACAGTTACTAATTTTGAAACAATTTATCAAATGTTGATGTTTTTTATCTTTATCTTTTTTTTCATCGTAATTCTTGCAAATTTTGTCTGTACACCATCTTGTAGATTTTACTGTAAAGTTTAACTTATACGCAGGTAAACAAAATATAAAGTAAAATTACGCAGTTGAAATATCGGCAATTTTTTATGGTATTTTTACATAGAGAGAAATGTGGAAAGAAGAAATTTTCTGATGGTCAATCAGCTTTACAAACGATGATTCCTAAATCCTAATTACTTTTTTTTAACGTTTAAGTCAATTTACAGCAATTTATTGGGAGTACAAATTAGTTCGGTCCGTTTTCAAAAGATGGCTCTGGCTGTTATGAATGTTTCATAGTGACAGCTGGTTTCGGTGGTTTCAGAGAGGTTAAACATCTGTCAATAATATTCAGTTTATATCGCTTTGAGTTTCATACAAAAACCCTGTCTTTTACTTTGTTGAATATATCAAATTTTGTGGTAACTAAGCAGCATTTGCGGGAGGTTTTAAGTTTCTGCTTTAGTTGGAAGAAAAGTGCAGCTGAAGCGCATCCAATGCTTGTAGAAGTTTATGGTGACAATGCTCCAACTAATAAATCATGTAGGGAATGGTTTCGACGTATCAAGAAAGGTGAATGGTGTCACTATGTGAATGGTATACTATGAGCTGTTACAACCTAGCGATTCCATTACGGGTGGTCGGTATAGGCTACAATTGATTCGTTTGAGCTGTGCATTACGAGAAAAACGGCCGGAATGCGAGCAAAGGCATGACAAAGTTATTCTTCTGCATGATAACGGTCGGCCTTATGTCGCAAAAGTCGTAAAAAATTGTTTGGAAACGCTCAAGTGGGATATTTTACCGCACCCACCGTATTCGCCGGACATTGCTCCTTCTAATTACTGGTTGTTTCGGCGGATGCAGCACGATTTGGCAGGTCACCGGATCACTTCTTTCGCAGAAATCGAAAATTGGCTTCTAACTTGAATTGCCTCAAAAGACGAGACATTTTTTCTACATGGAATTCGAAAATTGCCTGAGAGGTGGGAAAAAGTAGTAGCCAGGGATGGACAATACTTTAATTTATCTGTTCATTCATTTCATTCTGAAATAAATTAATTTTTGTCCGCAAAAAAACTGACCGAACTAATTTGTACTCCCAATATGTTGAATATATATTGATATCAGCATAATTTACGAACTATAAAAAGGGTGAACTAAATTTTCTTAAGTACAAACTCCTAAACATGTAATGAAAGTAGAATATTTCTCCTGTTTTAAAATTTTGTTTGTAATAAATAGAAATGTTTTGATACATTTGCTTATAACACTTATACAGCCCCAGAAAAATTATTACTTTTTTTTCTTCAATTTTTAATTTTAATTTAGTTTATTTTCTTTCTTAAATTTGAATATCTTCTTTTTACAATCGAGTAGTACAAAACTCAAATGGAACTTATTATTAGATCATATCTTATTGAGTTGTTCCGTTTTTAATTTTACTCTCTATACATAAAATGAAGTCCAATATTTAAATTGTCATTGAAAAGAAGAAAAGATTTAGAAAATGAAAATACAATTATTTCAGTAATTGAAAAGTTGAAAAAAATTATTTCTGATATGATATCAATGTGGAACACTTAATTTCAATCCAATTCAATTGATCCTTTTGTGTTTCTTTTTTTTTCTTTCTTAAAAAAAGGAGAGGGGAAAAATTCAAATTAAAATAGCTACCAATTTCATTTTTTTTTCTTTTTTCCAATTTCATATTTTTTTGAATTTCGTTTACTTTTAGACTTTCGCTTGATTTAGTATAGTTTACAATACGACCACACACACATTTTAAAAAAAAGGAAAAAGGAAAAAAACATGAGCTGTTTCTAATAACGATTTTAGGATCGTATTTTAGAAGTCCGAGAGGGGGGATTCAGTGCTTGCTGATCAAAAAAAATGGCCCTCCCTTACCTTTTTTTCGAAAATATAAAATGAGAATATACTGTTTTTCTTCCCAAACGTATAATTTAAAATCATTTTATCATTTTAACATGTTTATTTTTCAGAATGTTTTTGAAATGATAAAATCTTTTGTTACTCGTAGAGTTGAAATAAAAATAATAGTTTTTGCCATTTTTTCTTTCTTTTTAGGTATTTGAACTCTAACTTTCTTTATCTTTCTTTTTTTTAATAGTATTAAATTTCAAACACTAATACCATACTTGAAAAAACTTGGAAAAAAGCAGTTTTTCATACGAATGAATAGAAAATAATAGTAACCGTGAAATAGTAATTTCATCTCAATTTACATACGCATAAGAAATAAAAATAAGAGAATAAAAAAGGTAGGGCAACTTTATCAAATTTTTTTTTATTTAAGGAGGTAATATAAAATGAATGGAACTTGTGTAAGGTCAAGAAAAAGTCATGAATTAGACTAAAAAATATTATATTTTCGAGGTATATATATCCCTCACCAAAAAAAAAAAAAAAAAAAAAAAAAAAAATATGTTTTTTTATTAAGTTAAGAAAACCATTCCCGAAAAATACACGGTGAGGCAAATTAATTCAAAATTATTATTTCTTCTTTCTTCTTGGGTCAATTTCAAAATCGCTGCTGCTTTGAGGCAATTAGAATGATTTCGATGTTTTTAGTCTCACTCTTCACTGTTAAAACTAAATACTAATCCGTAGTCTCCGTATGTCCTGTAGAAATATGCTTAAGTTTTGACAGGCAATTAGAAATATTTAGGTGTTTTTAATTTCACTCTTCACTGTTGAAACTAAATAATCCGTAGTCTCCGTATGTTCCGTAGAAATATGCTTAAGTTTTGACAGGCAATTAGAAATATTTAGATGTTTTTAATTTCACTCTTCACTGTTGAAACTAAATAATCCGCACTCTGCATGTTCTGTAGAAATATGCTTAAGTTTTGACAGGCAATTAGAAATATTTAGGTGTTTTTAATTTCAATCTTCACTGTTAAAACTAATTAATCCGCACTCTGTATGTTCTGTAGAAATATGCTTAAGTTTTGACAGACAATTAGAAATATTTAGATGTTTTTAATTTCACTCTTCACTGTTAAAACTAATTAATCCGTACTCTGTATGTTCTGTAGAAATATGCTTAAGTTTTGACAGGCAATTAGAAATATTTAGATGTTTTTTAGATGTTTAGATTTGAATTTCACTCTTCACTGTTAATACTTAATCCGCAGTCTCCGTATGTTCCGTAGAAATATGCATAAATTTTGACAAGCAATTAGAATGATTTCGATGTTTTTAATCTCTTTTTTTCACAGTTTATACTAAATGCTCCGTAGTCTCCGTATGTTCTGTAGAAATACATTTAAGTTTTGATATGTAATTAGAATGATTTCGATGTTTTTAATTTCACTTTTGACAGTTTATATTACATGTGACGTAGTCTCCGTAAGTTCAATCGAAATATTTGCTTCAATTTTGAGAAGAAATTAGAATGATTTCGATGTCTTTAATCTCATTTTGTTTTTAATGATCCGCTTAACTTCATAAAACTTCAAAAATCTTATTTTTGTTCATTTTTAATTTATTTATTTTATAATTACAGTCATCTGTTTGGTGTGCTTGGTTTCGAAGAAGCTCTAAACATTTTCTGCAATGAAACATATAAATAAAGGATCAGAAAGCTTAATACTTTTGAAGAAAGGAAAACACTATTTTTCTTTTATTTTTATCAATTAAAATGTATTTAATATTTTCGATTAAGATATTCGTATATATTTATTTATTTAAATTTTTTTTTTTAAAAATCTGCTTTGTACCTTTTTGGGGAAAACAAGTTTAAAAAAAAGTCATTTAATTATTTTTTCTAATTAACAAAATTTATAATTTTTTTTTTCCTTTAAGAAGGATTCGTATCTCCACCAAAAGATACCCTCACTTAAATTTTCTTTTATTTTGAACAAATAAAGCTTTTTTTTAATTTTTTTTATCTGGAAGTTGTTTTTTTCACTTTCTTCAAATTGTTCAGTTGATAGATTATTTTTTAGAAAATTTCAGATGTTTTGTAATGGAAATAAATTTATTCATGAAAAAACTACTACGATAAATATTTGAATATTATTTATTTTAAAATATTTATATTTTACTAGCTCGTTATCATTAAAGAATAACAGGAAAGAGAAAAACTGATTTATAAGATTTAAAAATGAAAATGAGTGATCGACAGGATACCCTTAATTAACATTTTATAGTATACATCATATTTGTAGAGCTTTTCTTTCATTTTATTGGAAATGATTTCTTTAAACAAAAATAATTTGTTATTTCTCCATTTTAAATTAATTGAATTTCATGGAATATCGAAATTGTTTGTTTCTCTTTTGAAAAAGTGTATCTCTCATTAAAGTTAAACACAAAATATTATTCTAAATTACCCAAATCGATTGCAATCGATACTCGTTTTCAGTAATCTACCTAGAATAAAACAAGAGATACTTCAAGACATTATCTTTTTTTTTTTTTTATTCTTCGCAACGAAGCAGAGATGCCCAATGCACTCAGAGCTAATAACGATTTCTTGGCGAAACCCTTGGCATTATTTTAAGAGACACAGAGAAGTAGAGCTACATGGTACTTTGCTACTGTAGTTATAAACCATGGAATAGGAAAACTGTAACCCGGACATTGGCGATCGTTGGCGCTTCTCCGCTGTCATCTGTTGTGCCAGTGTTAAATTTTGGAAAGGAAATAATCGTCCTCTGTACATCGTAGTGGTTAGTGTTATCTGTTTATGGATTTTACTACTCGAAGATCGAATAATATAGAAATAATCAAATGAATTCATACAAGTGAATCATGTGCAATGTGTAATTTATGTCTGTAAATGTGTTATTTTGTTGAATTGCTCTAAAGTATCATGTTTACATTGTGACCCTTCTTCGTCGCTATGATAAGCCGTGCGGGTTATTTTTGGTGTCCATTTAACAGGTACTTATTTCGTTAATTGTTCTATTTATCAATGTATAATTCTTAAGTACTTAATTTAGATGTAATTATGATGTATAAATTGTGAAGAAAGCTATGAAATACTTGTAATTTATGTATAAGCACCGGTTTTCTGTTAGTCGTTTTTTCAACAGCAGGTATTGTATTTGTACATGCTTTCTCCTTGTAAATTGATTAAAAATTTATATTTTTGGTTGTTAAAAAACTTAATTGGTTTGCTAATGGATGTGCTGGCATTGTTTAATTTGATAATATTTTAGATTAAATGGAAACAGTATTATAATGATGTTTAAAATTTAGAAAAGTGTGCTATTAATAATATTATTTAAAAATTAAATCTTTTTAAAAATAAAGCTATAGTGCGGCTAAAAAAATGAGTTTAGTTCGTTTTTGAACCTTGCACTTTGTGCCTATCTTATTGTTTGTTTACGTTTTAAAAAATTTAAATCCTACTGACAACATAAATATTTATTTATGTGTAGATTTGTTTAGTTGTATTTATTATTATATTTTTAAATATAGTACTAAATGATTATTACTCTTGTTGCAGCAGTTAATTTTTTGACTGTTTGATATTAATTTATTTTAACTGTGAATTACATTGATTAGTATTAAACTTTGTTTTATTTTAATTTTGTCATTAATTTTATACACGAAAATTCATGAGGAATAAGTTTACAGTTTTCAATGAACAATCTCATTTAAACTTGAGATTTTTTTTGTTTATTTATATTGAATATTTATTTTGTTGATATTTTTTTATCTTAGTGGATGATGACTCGACATGTTCAGAATTAATTTTGATATTGTATGTTGTTTTTGTTTAAAGTAAAGATTTTAGGTTAATTTTTTTTTCCTTCCAAATTAGACTATTGTTGAAATAATTACAGTTAGAAACAAATAAGTTGTCCAGTGTATATCTGAAAATTTTTTAGAAAATATTAAGTAAGAGTATGATATATTTTCCCTTGTAAATTTCATTTATTTTTAAAGTTAATAGTTTCATTTGCGTGTCATGGTCACTCTAAAACTAGACTACTGGGCAACCAGCAACATTCTAGGATTGACCCTCAATCAATAATGATTCAAAGATTATTTCAATACATGCAAACTATACCATAATTTAGATTGGAGGGCATATGGTGGTAGTAATCACCCAGCCTAAGCACCATTCTTTCTAATCGTGGTTGGTACGCAGGTCATCGGGCTACCAAAGCAGGGAAGCCATCCCCTCTGCAGAGGATCAAAATTCCGATAGCATGTTTTCGCATCATCCTCAGGGATAGCCCATTGTGAAGCTCTAGTTATGACGTAAATTAAATGCCTACCTACCTATCTAACTGTGGTTGAATTTTTATGCCTCTGAATTCTAAAACTGCTGGAAGCTTTAAATTTTTTAGATTTGAAGCCACTAATGCAACCGGACAAAGTGGAGTCCGATCATAGACATGGTCGTTAGCTTGAATGATTGAATTTCTACCCAGATAGAGACGAATATGATAGGTAGATGAAGACTCTACTCGATTAACCAATGGAGATAAGAAATGCAATATTTCTTTTAAATATAATTCTTACCTTAGGAACCTTGTTCTTACCTTGTTGAAAATTTTGTTTATTATATCCAATTCTCTTTGTTATAAAGATAACTACACTTAGTAAAACTTAATTTAAATATTGAAATATAAACTAGTCGCACTGGTTGTCACAAGAAACAAAGAAATAAAACAAAAAAATGGGGGATAGAGGATAATTTTATTTTTTATTAATCCCTGTTATTACAAGATAACACTTTATAACATTCAATACTAATTAAGACTAACTATACAATATAGAAACTATTAAGTCTTCATCATGGACTATGGCTATTTTTTTTAAATTTTAATATGGGTTATTTTTGCTGGAAATAATGATGCTGAAGCTTTCATCTTAGTTTCACTATAACATTGTTTTTATAATTTATGCGTTAGATATACCAATGAAGCGAAATCTGTCTTAAACACACAGGTTACAGTCATTTACTCCATTCAAAAGTATACCCTTGATAATATGACACCTGTTATTCTTGTTTAGGAAAATTTAAACTTGTGTGCTGTATTTAGAGGGGTAAGAGTAAGGCCTTAGACTGATGTCTAATTTGGGGCTCTATTCATACTAAATTAACCGAAATTTAATCATATTCCAAAATATTGAAACTTTTTATGAAATTCAATTCCAGTCAAAAATTCCAGTTTTGCAAAAAAAAAAAAAAAAAAAGCTTTTTTTTTTTTTAAGTAATTATACTAAACCATAAAATACAGATAAATATCAATGTCAGTAAAAACATTTTGTATGAAATTATGAATGTTAAGTAGAAGTAAGAACAATCAAACATTCAATTTTTTAAAAGAAAAAAAAAAAGAATTTTTAAATTTTCCTAAAGTTGTTATATGGGAAAGATTAAATCTTTCATAGCTGGTTATGGAAAACAAGTTATAAAGTTATAGAAATCAAGGAGAAGAGATATTGAAGGCCAAATATCATTTCCCCCTCTTATTTTCTGAAATTCACACTAAAATGTACATAATACATTTTTAATGATTTTAAAAACAAATTGTGAAATTTTATGTTTGAAAATGTTTAAAAAATATTTTCCAAAATTACACAAATCAATGTTATCTTAATCTTAAGTTGCTTGTAGGGCCCTAAAAATTTGGGCACCTGGAGTTACAACTCCAATAGCCTCCTCGCTAAATCTATCCTTTAGTAAGAGTAATACTAATTACCATGGAACACTAAAGTACTATAGTAGGAGTGATATAAAAAACCTGTGGTACATTCTAGTACTAAAATTGATTGTAAACTAGTTTTAGTATTGCAAATCATTGCTGGTTTGCAATTGGTAATAATGATCGTAAACTAGAAAACTATTACATCATGTTTGATCAAATTTATATTGTAGCTATCATAGGTGATCAAAATTTGTTATGCAAAAAAATGTTTTAATGTTCAAACAAATAATTATTCAATCCGTAATTTAGTAGTTTTGAAAAAACATCTGAGTCAAGCATAGATAATTATACTTCCATATACGAGTCTCTTCTGTATATGGCTGTTAAGGTATGGTAAATACTCCTAACTACAAATGTACAATAATCTTTCCTAAGAACTTGTTTGAATTCAATTTACATAAAAAAAAGTCACATAAATTAGCTCCCGGACACCATAAGGATTAGGAGTCTTCTTGCCTTATAGACTGTTGACCATTTAGTGACCAGTGCAGCGTTACATGCACCTTATTATCGTTATACATATAAAGCAGGGGTATTTCAAGAAAACCTGGGGAAAAAAAGATTAAAAATTTTAGCAACAAAATATAATTTCTTATCAATTGTACTTAAATGATATTATATAATTTTCCTTTTAATATGTTAAACCTCCATTCTATATATTTATTTCAAATTTTTATTGATCGTTAATAATGATATTATTATTGAGAGGACAGGGGTTCTGTAAAATTACCCGAAGTGTATGAGGAATCCTAATTTTCAAATAAATAAACGATGACAATGATGCGTATTAACAGTAACAAACGAGGTCTGTTTGATTGTTCTAAGTGGTTCATGTAATAAAATTTATTTTTGATTCAAATAACTTATGAATTATCTATACATGTAATAATTGTGTAGATAAAGTACCTAATTTATCTAGCAATAGCAATTGTCTGGAATTCGATTGAGTATAAAAAAATGTTACTCTTGACACTTTAGAATTCTCGTTTAGAATTCGATCGATTTTTATGATAAAACTTATTTCTGTAGAAGAGTTCGAAAAGAACATATTTTTAATGGTGCTCGTAAGCAACTTGTTTGACATCAACAACAATAAAAAAAATCATCAATTATGATATTATTATGATTTAGTAAATTTTTTGTATTATTATATTGGTTGTTATTACATGTTAATTTATGGTTAGTTGTATAATCAGGTACTTAAACCCTTCTGTTTCTCATTAGCTTTTGATTTCTATTTTCGATACTGACTAAAAGTTCTGTCTTTAGTTTACGAAATATTTGTGTGATATAAATCTCATCGTCCATGCTCTTCTATTAAGGCTTTTTCTAGTATAAAATGTATAAAGTTACAAAGATGTGATTTTTCTCTCTTTTTTTTTTCTTCATATTTTTATTAGTATATATATAATTCACTCCGAAAGTGTAATAAATTTATTATTATTATTTTTTTTTTTTTTTTGCGCGTCTGTGTTACAATATGCACAAATTCGTATTCTCCAGTTAAAAAAAATTATGTTCGTAAAAGAATTATTAAATTAAAATTCTCTCTTCAAAATAAATGAAAACTATTTAAAGATGAACTTAATATATATATATATATATATATTTTTAAATTGAGTGCAATTTGAACCGCCGTGTTGTTCATACGATTTGATTGGAGCGTACAAAAAATTGTTTCATTGGATTGGTGTGTTTAAATGAAATTCGAAGCCCCGTTTGTTGTGAATGAGAGGTGTTTACCTTCCTAAAGATATCGTTTGCAAGGCAACCTGCTTATCAAGAATAAAATCGATATTTGCAACAAACATTTCGTTCTACGAACAGGAAGTCTGAGGAAAAGATAAAATGCAAATTTCCTTAAATTGTGAGGAAATTTTATATATTTGTTCGGAAGAATGACATTCTTGTTTTATTAATCTCTGTTTGAATAATATTTAAATACGAATGTTTGACTGGGAAAATGACCTTCCTTTGCAGGTGTATGTTTTTTTTACGATTTCGATTTCCTTGACCTTTTATGACCAGGTAAAGCCCACGATGCTCCATCATTTTCCGTAACAAATAACAGTGTTTTTGAAAATGAAACATAAGTATTTATAAGATTCATAGATCATAGTTAAACAAAAATTCTTGGCTGTTTTTGGCTAAGGATATACGAAGGATATCCTTAGGATATTCCCTAGTATATATTTTATCTAGAGGGTATTGATTGTGAAACGATCTGCAGTGTTGTACAAAAATAGTATATAGTAATTAAACTTGTATCAAGTGTGGGGCCGTTCAAATATTATGTAAGTATACCTAAGGGGGAGGTTTGTGATTTGCGTATTTTTGCTGACAAGGGAGAAAAAGGGGTATATGCAACGTTTGCATAAAACTTTAAAGTTACGCTTGACTTCTCCTTATTTTCAAAAAAAAAAAAAAAAGAAAAACGAATGAAGATGCAAGAAGAAAAACACTGCTAAAAATGTTGAAAAAGATATCATACTTGGAAAATTATCAAATTTGAAATAAAAATTTAAAAAAAAAATTGTTGGAGGGGGGGAGTTGGAAAAAGATTTCTCTAAAGAGTTTTAAAGGTCTAGAGCAGTGGTCGACAAAGTGCGACTCCAGAGCCGCATGTGGCTCTTTGGCTCCTTAAGTGCGGCTTTGGCACAAATATCCACGGAAGGCGCAATAATATTTCCATTAAAAAAAATTTGTAAGAAAAAAATTACATCTTATTTTGATAAATTAAAATTCTTCTATAAATCTAGAACATGTATAATTTTTTGTTTAAGTTAAAAGATAGATAGGTAATTAGAATTTTATATTGTTGTAAAAATACGTAACGAACATCGAGTTTAATTTTACTAGTTTTTGTAAACGTAAACACAAACCATGTACAAGCTACCAGCTGAAATTGTTCGTATGTTTTCGGGGCACTCCGGTGTGATACAAAGGTACCACAAGCATGCTCGCATACTTTTTCTAAAGTAGTGGGGGTACAAATTGGATTAAAAGTAAAAACAACAACATACAAACCTGACTTACTCAAACTTTCCAAGGAGATGCAAGCACATTGTTCGCATTAATAAATATTTATTAAGTATGAAATTTAGTTTTATTTAATGTAATAAAAGTTTACTAAGCAAGCAGATTTGGCTCCCAATTTTTTTAAAAATTGTTGTAATGTTCATATTTGGNAAAAAAAAAAAAAAAAAAAAAAAAAAAAAAAAAAAAAAAAAAAAAAAACATAAAGGATTCCTAAAGAATACTTTACTTAAAATTTTATTATATGAATTAAAGCGTATACTTTTATGCAGAGATACATATTTTATTTGAATTGATTCCTTAAAATTAGATTTCTGCAGTTAAAGTCAAAGTAAAACGCAACATCGTGTGCTTTTACTTTCTTATGTAAGCATTGGAGGAGGTTCGTGAATTGCTTATTTTCTTTGACAAGGTGGCGAGGGGATCTAAAATTACGAGAAACATGCTTACATAATTTTTGAAAGGCCTCTGCAATGAGATTTTTTTTTTTTCCTTTTCAAATTGTTAAAACATATTTGCATGCGTGCCACTCAGAAATATGATTTTTGAGGAGGATGAAATTTAACTAAGCCATTAAAATAGTTCTCAAAACTTCATACTTGAAGAAAAGAGTGATAAAAAACTTTTGGAATAAGTTTTACTTTTTGGTATTGCATTTTTATACATGATAAAATGTTGAGGAAAATCATCATTTTTATTAACCAATTATATTGGCCATAAAAAATTAAAATCAGCAAAATTTTAGTTTAGATTTTTCATTTGTCACAGCTCTACTATATGTCAAGTAAAATTGTGTTTCATTACTTACTTCTGATATTTTTTATTTCAAAATTTTCTTTCGGTAAATCTGATTAAAAAAAATTGAAGAAAAAAATAAATTATGTTAAATCGTGTAATGTATAATACTTTATAACACTTTTCCAATCATTCAATTCTTTCGTTCAAACCGGTATTTCGTTAAATGCGAGATCGTTGTAATTGTCTTTCTTCTATATAAATTTAATTCTTGAAATTTGTTTCTCAGATTCTGTAATATAAATGTTAGTGCGGTAATTAATAATATGTGGTAATTTATGTTCCATATTTGGATCTTTCTGTTTATAGAACATTCTATGTCTCTTAAACAATCACGATGATAATCAAGTATAAGTTATATTCAAATAAGATTTATCACTTCCTAAATCATTACTGTTGAATTTATGTAATATATTGTTTGTAAAACATTTTCCTTAACTGCAGGACGTTTTTAATCAATCTTGAATCTCGTTAAATGCGAGATCGTTGTAGTTGTTTTATTTCTATATAAATTTAATTCTGGAAATTTGTTTCTCAGATTCTGTAATATAAATGTTAGTCGTGATTTGCCTTCCATTTTTGGATCTTTCTGTTTATAGAACAATTTATGACTCTTTATCAAAAGTTACAATGATAAACAAGTATAAGTTATATTTAAAATATTCTATAAGATTAATCAGTTCCTAAATCATTACCGTTGAGTTATTTGTAACATATTGTCTGTAAAACATTTTCCGCCATACTTTTTTATTTCCTTTTTAGAATCTTATTTCTCGCTTCATCAAGTCCAAATGATTATTAACTGGATGAGTTACTTATTCTTTTGTATTCCATGAATATATTCCAAGTTCTTGACCTTAAATACTCTCACTAAAAGTGTTCGGAATATCTGATCATTATGGTTCTTTTCAAGCGTCGGCCATGCGTTGTTTCTGCCGCATAAAACAAAGGTCGAAGATAGTCATACTTCGCATTGTTGTATGCTTTTTTCTTTTAATAAATCGCGAGTGATCAGCCTTGCATGTTAAGATGCTCAACGAGTTGTGGAGATAGGTCAATTGATAGAGTTATATTCACTTTCTGTTGCTGGAAGGAGAGAAAAAAATTGATAATTTACGTAATAATTACGGGTTCAACCATGCTCGCTTTTGTATTGTTGAGCTGGACGGATGGCCAAACTATTAGTTGCTTGTTAACATTGTATTAGAAACGTGGCGTATTTTTTTTTATTGCCTTTATTAAACAACATACCCGACTTTTTGTGCAAATTTTACTCATGTTTTTGTGAAAATAGAGTCCTGATCTTATGAAAAATATTTAAAAAAAATTCTGAAATTATATAAAAATTCTGTTCAGACTTTTTATGAAAGATCCGTTTCAGTTGGGTTGCGAGAAATTAATTCATTTTCATAATTTTGTGAATATGGAAAAGTAAGACCCACAAAAACCATGTATTTCAAAGAAATTTAGTTTTAAAATTATTAATTGAATTATGATTTTTTTTAAAATTATGAAATTGAATTGGTTGAAGACGTTATGGGCTTCTTTTTTCGAAAGAGTCCGTTATAGCATTTAGTTTTGAGAAGAGCCCGTTAGCGTTATCAAATTTCGCCTGAAAAAATCACTTTTTATTAGAAACGCAGCGTATTTTCATTTTTTTATTGCCTTTATTAAATAACATACCCGACTATTTGTGCAAATTTTACTCATGTTTTTGTGAAAATAGGGTCGTATGAAAAAGATTTAAAAAAAAAAAATTCAGAAATTTCATAAAAAGTCTGTTCAGACATTTTATGAAAGATCCGTTTCTGGTTGGGATGCGAAGAATTAACACATTTTCATAATTTTGTGAATATGGAAAAGTAAGACCCACAAAAACCACGTGTTTGAAAGAAATTTAGTTTTAAAATTATTAATTGAATAATGATTTTTTTTTTAAATTATGAAATTGAATTAGGAGTTGAAGACGTTAATGGCTTCGTTTTTCGAAAGAGTCCGTTATAGCATTTAGTTTTGAGAAGAGCCCGTTAGCGTTATCAAATTTCGCCTGAAAAAATCACTTTTTATTAGAAACGCGGCGTATTTTCATTTTTTTATAGCCTTTATTAAATAACATACCCGACTATTTGTGCAAATTTTACTCATGTTTTTGTGAAAATAGGGTCTTATGAAAAAGGTTTAAAAAAAAAATCAGAAATTTCATAAGTCTGTTCAGACATTTTATGAAAGACCCGTTTCTGTGTGGATGCGAAGAACTAACTCATTTTCATAATTTTGTGAATATGGAAAAGTAAGACCCACAAAAACCATGTATTTCAAAGAAATTTAGTTTTAAAATTATTAATTGAATTATGATTTTTTTTTAAATTATGAAATTGAATTATGGGTTGAAGACGTTATGGTCTTCGTTTTTCGAAAGAGTCCGTTATAACATTTAGTTTTGAGAAGAGCCCGTTAGCGTTATCAAATTTCGTCTGGAAAAAATCACTTGTGTTCGTCTAAGATTTTGTGTTCAATGGATTTTGGATAGTTATCTCCTGATTGGTAATATAAATAATTTGAAGGTAATTATTAATTATTTACTAGATCACTAATCAGTAATTATGTTAGTAATAATTATAATTAAATATTAAAAGCAATCAATAGAGTTGCTATTGAAGTTATTTAACTACATGACAAAAACCATCAATCAGAAAAAAAGGCAAAAAAACTTAAACAACTTTCGATCTTATGATCTTATTTTTATATCCTATATAGCACTCTTCATGTTTGAGCAATAGGAAACGAAAATATATTTTCTGTGAATGTTATGAAAATAATAATAGGTTTGAGAAATAGGAAACGAAAATATATTTTCTGCGTGTTATGAAAATAATAATAGGTTTGAGAAATAGGAAACGAAAATATATTTTCTGTGAATGTTATGAAAATAATAATAGGTTTTAGAAATAGGACACGAAAATATATTTTCTGTGAATGTTATGAAAATAATAATAGGTTTGAGAAATAGAAAACGAAAATATATTTTCTGTGAATGTTATGAAAATAATTCAGCATGCGTGAATTCAGAATTTAAAATCGGTTGAGTAGTAAAATAAGTATATAAAAATAAGCTTATAAAAATTAAATATAAAAAGTGCTATGACTATACAAGTATAGTATAGTAAATATGTACGTTGACTAGGCTTATCCCGGACTCTTACTTACGGTGCAATTTAATTGCCGGATAGATTTTATTGAATTATTACTGAAATTCAATACACTAATAACTTTGACAACCTCGCGGACATCTCTTGAAAATGCTTAAAATTGAAATAAAATTACTCACACGTGGTCAATAGCTAGACAGTGAAAAAATTTGGTTCATATATTGTTTAAAACTAATTAAGGTGATAGGATTGAAAGATGAGTTGAAGATTTAGAATATTAAAATACAGTTGCGTTGTGCATCCAGCTTGGTTACCAGTAAATTTACATGTTGTACAAGATAGTTTTTAAGGTAACAAAAGCGGGTCGCCAAAGGTGGCTAGTTTTGAGAAAATTCTTAAATTTTCAATCACGAATTTTTTAATAACTATTCTAGCAATCCTCTGTTGTTCTTGTAAAAACATTGTTAATGTTCAAAAACGAAATGAAAAAATTTATTGTATGAAATAAAAAATAAAAATAAATGAATTGCTTTTTTGAAAAATGTACGAATTGACATTTATTTCAGCTTCTCATTGTAATTCTATGATAATCATCTTCATATAAAAATTAAATCCTTGAAAGTAAACTTGTCTCAAAATTTAATTATCGAAATAACTTCCTTCGTTCTTTTTCGTTAGATCATGAATAATAATAGAAGTACGATTCATGCATAGATTTCATCTTTATAATGCATATAAAAGAATAAACGTGTTTTATATTTTTGTTTCAAATTTTTATTGATACAATTATCTATTCATTGTCGTCAAACCTGGAAGTTAAAAACATCAGAACTGAATTTTATTCATACCATGAAAATGCAAATAATATCCCCATTGTAGTTTATTTTATTTTGCACGCTGACCTTTTTTAGGTACAAATCTGTGGTAAATCCGATCTCCATTCAGTTTTTAAAAAGGTGATTACTATTTCCTGCTAAATAGTATATAATATTCTTTTGTGTTAGAGATTATAATTTTTGACCGATTTCCATTATTGGAAAATTATTTAAAATTAGGTCAATCAATCTTTAACTTCTGAAAACAGCAGATTTATGTTGAGTAAAATCAGGTTTTTTATACAGTTTACGCCTGATAGAACGACTTCTTTCGTTCAAATGAAAATGGCGATAAAGGTGTGGTAAATATCACAAGTGCAAATATACCTTAAATATTTATTCGCAACTGAAAAGTATTACACTCACAAATGTCAACCAGAAAATGCTAGCTGTTCATAAAATTTAAATTGGTAGCGAAATAACAATGAATTAATCTTAATTTGTTGAATTTTGACAGCACTTAGAAAACTTCTGATTTTCAGGTCTTGTATATTTGTTTCGTAAAGTTTTGGTCAAAATCCTAGTAAAGCAACCTAATTCGATCAAAAATAAAATTATAAATCGCTAACTTTATTATCACTTAAAAGATTTTAAAAAAATAAAATTTCCGTTTCAGTAGAAGTTAGCATATATGTACGTACACTTGACAATCCAGGCTCTAAACCTAGGCCTATTGACAACCTAGATCTCCCTTCATCCGAAATGAAAATCTAGATATTTCACATTTAATGTGCGTCATCTTAAATAATGAGTTAAATAATTTCTTGGAAACTTTTTCTAAATCAAATGATATGACTCATTGTCAGTGAAAATATGTATTTGAAAATACAAAAGTGTTAGAAACTTTTTTTCGAAATGATATTTATGAGAAGAATGGCACTAAATTTCGTTTTTTTTTATTCATTCATTAATTTTTTTTTTATTAGAATTATCACTTTGACGCAAACGTTACACCGATGTCGCCTTTTGTATATTTTTTTCCTGAAGCTCTAATTAAAAGTAAAAGGTATTTTTAAATTATAAAAAATAGTCTATTTACTCTATTAGCTACTTAAAAAAAATCTGATTATAAGAATTATATTTGTTCGAAAATATAAATACAAAAAAAAAAAATTATCAATGTGTCATTTTGTAAATTAATGAAATTTTAATGATGAATAACTGTTTCACTTAGATCTAAATAACAGCTAATAAGTGCAATTTTTAAAAATTATTGTTTGTAAGTGAGCAGTGTTTGGAAGATTAAAGAGGCATCATTATTTCATGCGGTATTTCATAATCATAAATTAATAAAATGCTGAATATATTTTTTACTTATTTTGACCTAAATTAATACAAATAATGAGAGAAAAATTTTTTAATATAAAGTTCTGCGTTAAAGGGTTAACGGTTCAACGCTGACAAGACAAAATATACTTGTAAAATAGCGTTTATATATTAGATGATGACTATATATGATGTGCTCCAACTTCCAACTACAGTTGGTTTTTTATCCTTTATTTTATGTCTTTGTAAAAAAAAAAAAAGAATTTTAAATAATGTAATAGTCAAGGAGCGCATAATTATCTTAAATAAAATAAAAAATATTTGTTTTTGTAAAGAAAAATTATTTCAATAGAAATTATATTTATGAATTGATTTGCTGTACAATTCAGCTTGTCATAAGCATCATAGGGTTTTGCTTCTTCAATGCCAAAAGCTCTAAAAAAATGTGCTAACTCCATTAAGAATTATTTTTATTTTGTAACATAATAAAGAATAAGCTGTCAAGGATCTTAATTTTATTTAGTGCCTTTTTTTTTAAAACTTATAATCGTTTCTTAATAGCATCACAAGTTCCATATGAAACTCGATTTTATTATACTTAATATAGGATCAAGGTCCTAATTAAAATGAAAATAGTCGTGGACCTATGACTAAGCGTTACTTGACAGATGAACATAGTGGCATTTTCGACATCTGAGAGTTGATTTAAAATTTACTAATGTTTTGTTTGTGTCTTACTTGTTGTCTGATAGCAAGGTCATTACTAAATATGAAGTTCTGTGTGAAATTTATGCAATTATGTTTGAAATAGAAGCATTTTGTATTCGAATGTTTAAAGTTATGACTAATATGAAAGTTCAAATCGTTTATTTCGTCACCGAACAATGATTTTAATCTTTAATTTCAGATTTTTTTTTATCTGAAACTAAAATATTGCTTGTTATTCTTAGCACAATTTTTTTTTAAATAGTAGTAAAGCGGTTAATTAATTTTGTAAACGGGTTAAATAATTTTGCGAATAAAGATGCCAAACTTAAAGATTATTAAAACTGTCCGCTCAACTGTAACGGGCTTTTACATGTTAAACAAAGCGTGTCTTTGTTGATGAGCTACTTTAAACAGGAGTGCTCTTGTTAATAGTAATTTCCTCATAAAAAACTGTTAATTAGCCTTTTAAACAGGCTTTCTTCTGTTCGAGATATCAGATGAATTGTATGAAATTCAAAACAATGAATCTAATCCACTCCACTTCATTCCTATTTTTCTTTATCCTCGGAATAATTTTGCTGTTATAAAGATTTTGTTGTGTAAAGTTTATATTATTTAAATGCAAAAATAAAAAAAATATCTGTATTTCATTTGTAAAAGATAATTCATTTGTTACTTAAGGCTACAGTGGACGTTCAAAAAAATTTTTTTTAGCTTTTATGCTACACTAAAACTTTTTTTATAACTTATGTATTCTATCAAGATATGCCCTTGCAAAAATTTTTGTAAAAAATATTTGGACCATTTTTGAGAAATTTAAAATTTTTTAAAAAAAATTTCATCAATTTTAAAATGCTCCCAACGGCTTAAATTAAAATTTTTATTTATTTTTTTTTAATATTCTTTTTTTAGAGATAAATGTTAAAAGCTTTATGCATTATATAGGAATTTTCCTAAATTTATTTTAAATTTATGACCAAAAAACAAATTTTATGTAGATTTTTGTTTCAAAATAAAGGTCGTTAGGTACATGAAACCCGATAACTCTTTTATTTCTTGTTATAAAACAGAAAAAAATGCATAAACTTAATCTAATATACATATAAATAACTAGAAAAAAATTTCATCTCAATAGGATGAAAACAAAGTCGACTGGAACATTTTGAATACGTGAAACATAACAAAATTTCAATTTTGAGAAAAACAGCTTTTTGTGTAAGAAAAGGGGCGTGGCTTCATAATGTGAAAACGAAACTACCCTATAACTTCTCAAAAAATGACGAAATTTAAAAAAAAAAAAATTCAGTTGAAAAAGCAATGAAACAAGTGTCTAAATATGTCCAAAAAAAAAAAACGAAATTTTTATCAATTTTTGGCAATATAAAGGTCCACTGTAGCCTTAAGAAACAGCTATAGTTTATCAACTTTAAATTTTGAAAGTACTAACTGTTTCAACTGGTAAATGTTTCAACAAGGGAGGAGGCGTTACCAACTACAACCATTTCGTTTAGTTAGCATATTTCTTTCTTTCTTTAGCTACTTTGTTGTACTATACTGTACAGCAAGCGTATCAAACATTTGGGTTTTGAACGTTTATATAAAGATAAGTTTATTTGAATTTATCTCGTACTTATTTCGCATTTCTAATTTTTTTTATTCAATGAAATTGCAAAATCGTATTATATATTAAATTTTGTTTTAATTTAAATAAAGTTTTAAAATTCTGTATTGAATTAAATTGAGATGAGTATTATAACTACGCATTATGTGTTAGAAACCCGAAGAATGTTAATAAATAAAATATGTATGGAACTCTACTGAGGGGAGATACTACGGGAGATACTGAGGGGGATACGGGAGGAGAGAGGAGATACATATAAATAAAAATTGTATGTTGTAAGTAATTTATTTTTTTCTATGTGAGACGGAATTTTTCTAATGGGGAAAAAAATCCTTTTTTAAAAATATGTTTTGAAAAAGGATTTAAAAAAAAAAAAAATGATTCAAAACCCTTTTTTTTTTTACTCCCATGAGCGTCGCAGGGGACTCATTTTTGAAGGAGAAAAAATTAAAATACAGTCCCAATAGTTCTCTAAGTTTTAGCATAAGGAGTAAAAAATTATTAAATCTGCTAAATATATACAAAATGGTAATTTTTTTTTTTTTTATCTCTTTCTTGTTTTTAATACTTTTGTGAGTTTAAATAGTTGATAATTCGTGAAAATTTTCTTTATTTGTCTGAAATATTAAGGGGGACTTTTAAAGATTTCTAATTATTTAGTGGGACATTTACTGCTGTGTAACTTTCAGTTCTAGAATTAATATTTTACAATAGCTTGCGCGTTTCATCTGAACTTTGTTTCAATAAATGATATATTATCCCCCGTCTTATATTTTATTATTTAATAAAATAAAAAAAACTAGTTGAAAAACAAGATCGGTGTCTCATTCGTCCTTGGCATTGGGCAGTGCGCCATCCCACTCATTGTATTCTATCCTCTTAGCACGACTTATTCATAACTTTTTTTTCTGTTATTTTAGTAATCGGACTCATCTCTCGCGTTTACAAGTATCGGAGCACAATAGTGAATTGAATTATGACAGGTATTTTAATGATCCGTATTTCATGTCGCACTGCGCGCCATGTGTAAGACGGTGATAAACCAGCCTCCCATAATCCCGAGTAGCAGTTGTGTTTGAATGCACATGCCGAAGAAGAAAAAGGTTTTTTTTTATTGTTGGAGAAAAATTTCAACGCCAGTTCTCTCATGTTGAGAAAGAAGACTCGTGCTTTCCGCAATCAGCTGCTAATCTGGAATGGTAAGGGTGCTTGACACTCTTAATCTGTTTTAAAAATTGTGTGATTGTGTCTTGACTGATTCTATGGAATTAAAATAGTCGCTTAAAGATGCTAAGTGTGTGCTGTTTCGCACCGCTGAGGAAGTTTTGGAGGGATGGGCTATGGTCCAGGGAACACATCCGTGCACTGGTAAAGCGTGCAAATCGAATGGGTAAGTGTGCTGGGTAATTATGCTCATAAATATAAAATCCTGATGGCAGTGATTTACTGCTTTTCAGTGACCATCGTGTGTGCATCCAGGTGGTCAGGCTTCATTATCACACACATCGTTTGAAAACAAAAAAGGGTTGAAATTTCTACTAAAAAATTTGTTTTCTTCCTTTCTCTTTTGATCTCTGTTTTATTTATTTTTATTTATAAGTGCAAAACTGAGAAACGTTTATGCTTTAACAGGGTGCGTAGCGTTTTTAAAAAGTGCTTAAAGGTGCTTATTTTCGTTTTTTAAAAGCCCTTAAAGGTGCTTTTTTCCATGGGTGTTTTTAAGAAGTGCTTAATTTTCCTTTTTCCGAAATGTGATATTTTTCTTTACCATGTTGATTAAATTATGCAAAAAGACATTGTCCTATTCAACGTTTTCACAATTAATTCAACCCCAGTCGATTTCGGCTTACCGCCGGTCTGTAGTGTATGAAAACACCATTTGTTTTACATGTTTGATGAAATACTTGCGGGTCTCCACTTCAATGGTAAGGATTTTTGACTCTCATGTGCTTATATTCTTTGGTGCTACCCTGCTGCATTTTGCAAAAGATTCTCAATTTGAGACTTCATTTTCCGCACTCTGTAAT
The DNA here is from genome assembly GCF_043381705.1 of Parasteatoda tepidariorum. Taxonomy (NCBI): domain Eukaryota; kingdom Metazoa; phylum Arthropoda; class Arachnida; order Araneae; family Theridiidae; genus Parasteatoda; species Parasteatoda tepidariorum. The sequence continues at coordinate 48,504,818 of NC_092205.1, read as the reverse complement.
AGAATCGAAAAATCTCATTTTCCGCCCTCTGTAATAGAATCGAAAAATCTCTCGAATTTTTGAAGATTACGTGGACCAAAGTAAACATTGTCAATTTTTTCTCTCTCTTAGTGATAGAAAATTCCATTTCTCTTTTTAATTTCATCGTTTGTGACGCGCCATCGTCTTCGTCACTGTAAATAAAACCGGATAAAGCCATCAATTGTCAAAAACTTGCCAACCCTGTCTAATTATGATATTTTTCAAAATGCTTTAAAATATTTTTTGAGTGCTTGAAATGTGCTTAAAAGGTGCTTATTTTTTGTTGAGAAATTTGGCTACGCGCCCTGTTTAAGTTATTTTAGTTTTCCACTAAAATTATTTCAATGTATAAATACATCAGCTTCTAAGGAACCTTTATAAGACAAAAAAATTGCTTAAAAATACACAGAAATAAATTTGTAATCAAAGTTTATTTTTTAATTATTTATTCGTTTCTCCTCCTTAACTCATATCTTGTAATTTATAATTCTTGTTTGAATCTTTTCTTATTTTCTTCAATTTATGAAAAATGTTTTGAACTGAGGCTTTATTGTCTGTCTAGATATATTGATAAGATAAAAATGTTGATGCACAGTGCACAAAATAATACTTAATAAAAAGTAACATATTTAATAGTTTTTGACTTTTTGGATTTTTTTCGCTTACTAAAAGACAATCAAAATAGTTCTTGGGGTTGACCTTAAATATTCTAATTAATTTGTACTAATTCTCTCAATAAACATACCCTGCTTTTGTGGACTTGGACCTTCAAACTATGGGAGATGGTAAAATGTGACCCTCAAAATATGGGAGAATCGCAATATAGAAAACTTGGCCATCAACTTTTAGGGTATCTTTGTATGCCAAGATAGAAAATATGATCCCAATAATTTAATTAGTAGAACTTTTGAAAATTTCATATTCTAAATGTTAATTTTACTCATTCCTCGTTTCCCCCTATCTCTTGAACTATTTAAGCGAATCAAATAATTTTTGCTGACTTTTATAAAACTAATTTCTCAAATGATATATCTACGGAAAAAATTATTTTTAATAAATGAGTATTGTTTTTCATTATTTAATAAATTTTATTTGATAACCGGTTTTGCAGCTGTCACCCAATTTTGAATTTACGGCGATCATTGTTCAACTCCCTAACCTTGTAATTTTGAACCCAACCCAGAAGACTAGGGAATTACTGGTTTAAGTATTGGAACAAACTATCCTTCGTGGAGGATTTTTTGAGGCAACTAACTCGCAATACATAGAGAGGAAAGCCTCCCATGGTTAGCCTGACGGCTAGGGGTTCCACTGAGGCCAATGTGGTCGATGCAAGCCATGAGCAACCAACCGCCGCTGATATTCGAACCTCATTGGGAGGTGAACGCTCTATCCCCTTAGCCACCGCGGCTCTATTATTCAATGATTAATGTTTATAACATCAGATAAATCGAACGAAGAAGTAAAGTTTAAATATCTATCATCCTCAGAGAGAAATTAATAAGACTTATTTCAGATAGTGTCCCATTTTTTGTAATAATTGTGTATTATCAGGGGTCTGTTTAGAAGAAATTTGTGTCCGTTAACGGACCCTTCACAAAATATCTTTTCATAAAAACGGACCCTTCACAAAATATTCTAACTTAAAAACGGACCCTTCACAAAATGATTTTTCTTTTAATCGGACCCTTCACAAATTTGTTTATCTTCATTATTGTTTTGTTAATCGAATAAACCCTCCCCAGGGCAAAAAACAGGAAAGATGGATGTAAACGAATTAAGTTTTGTCTTCGGCAGACGATTCTTCCATTATTCGTCCGAAATGAGTATTCTGCGTTCAGCAGTATAGGCTAAGTACCAAATATTTGTATGTTGCATCTCTAATTTAGAAGCAGCAATTGCTGTTTATTTTTGAAAATTTAATTTTTTTAATTATAATTTTACAGTGCCGAGCGTAATCTTGTATCTATTTACAATTTAAAAACTCATTGAAAAAGTTTTTTGCAATAACCGGAACCTATTTTCACAAATTCATAAAAGCGGACCCTGGTTGAAAGAATGTGAGTAATTTTTCACAATTTCACGAAAACCGGATCTTTCACAAAATGTCTGGACAGACCCCTGATTGTTGTTTTTATGTGCAAATAAAATTGCTTTATAAGTACAAATACAATATTTCGAACAAAATTTTAAAAAATGTTCTAATCTAATTCATGATCAATTATATAAATTTTATTATTATCCCTTTAAAAAAAAAAGGAATAAAACAATCACTACAATTTATGTTACTAAGCTAAATAAATGTTTGCAATTTCTTCCTATTAGAGTAAAATGAAGGGCAAATTTTCCGCTTGCGTGTTCTGCATATGATTAGAATATGACCGATTTAGTTTTTCACCAAAAATGACTTTTCGTGCTTCTCTCATCATATAAACTTGATGACACAAATGACTGATTTCGTCTGACAGACTTTTCCTGATTTTTTTTTTCCTTTTATCCTTTTGTTTGTTTTTCTTTTTTACAGTTTTTAAAAGAAACCGGCAGCTTTTTATGGAAACTTTATTCTATTCTTTCAAAGTAAATATTTATTGTTTTACAACTTCAATTTTTTTTAATATCACGTTGTAAATTCATATTTAATCGTTGATACGATATGAACCGATAAAAATGAATTTTATTTATAAAATTGTATGATTCACCCCAAAAAGCAAGTACATTAATATGCAATGTCGTTATCACCATCCTTAACATAACATTTTTAGAATCCTTGTAAAAATTCAAAATATTACATTATGGTGTTGTAAATTAATATTTATATTTAAATTGGGAAAAACATACTCGAGGTGTTTAAATTGGTCTCCTTTAACCTTCTCGACAATTAAACAAATTTTATTATTTTTAATCTTGCCTTCCTCGTGAATGATCCCTCTGAATTCTATAAAGTTTTTCTTTTTTTCTTCGCTTCTAATTTGTTTACTACCCCTTTTGCTTATATGTTTTTATTTTGAAAATATGCATTTTAGATGGTGTTTTCGGAATACCTTATATTATAGTGTTTAAAAATATTAATTTAGAATGTCTTTTATAAGAATTGAAAATTTAAATAAGTAGTTGGGACTTATCTTAGCGATCTTAGTTAACCCTTTATAGGACCATTTTTTACAGTAATGTTATGTAAAAATACTTTTGGTATTTAGATTGATTTGTAAAAAGTATTTCCTTATTACCCAAAATTAATTTGATTTTTAAAACCTATTTTTTGTGGGAAGGTAGGTAGTAATTTTTTCAAAATATTACTTCTATAAAGAATTGGACATTAGTTTCTTCTCTTATAAATAGCTGTATTTATAAATCTTACGTTCATAACGGCAAATTAACTTGATGATAAATTATCCATTTTTAACGTGAGAAGAGCAATGAGTAATGAGCACAAGAGAAAATAGATTCTTAATGTAGTCCTTTCTTTTGACGCGGTGCTAACCTTTTGATTTAGACAAAAGTCTTCGTTTTTTTTTTTTAATTGACATTTTAAAATTAATGAAGTTGATTATAAGTTTACTTCCTATGACTAAAGAAAGGGTTAATTTAAAATTTCAATCCATAAAAAATTATTTTTACGGGTGCTTAGAGTTATAGTATCCCGAAGTGTCTCAATAATCTTCTCTCTTATTTTTCGTTTTTTCTTTTATCGGGCTTAGAATACAGCTCTATTTAATCAGAGTACGTAATGCAATTTACTTTTGGCACAGTATAGCCGATTGCAGCTCTCGCGCCATTAACTCAACATTTTTCCATCCACCATACCAATCAAAGGTTTCAAAGATGTTTTCTAATATCTAAAGTCAATCCTTAGTCAGTCATTTCATAATACTTAAATCACTTTTACCTATATATTATTGCACTTAAATTTAGTAACCACTTCACATAGTATTTTTTTTTTAATGTATTATGAACATTTTAAATTATATCATAAAGCAAGCTGCAACTGTTGAAAATTATTAACCATTTTAGAGGCATTGAAATGTTCGAAGTATATTTATTACACAAAGAAATTAGCTATTGTGTGCATTAGGATTATTATAAAATTTTCCTAATTTACTGTTTGTATATAAACTTCCAAGACCAAATCACGTTGATTTTTATCAGTAAAGTTATGTCGTTTATTTTTTAACGTAAACTTTCATTGAGAGATGCGTCAATACTCTTGAATTCTAAACTTCAACATTTTAATGACTTAAATACATTGCTGATCCTTGTAAACTTTCTACAACTTTAAAACTAAGCTATCTTCTAAGGGTTATGTCTTCATTCATATACTAAATTCACGATTTTGTTTATAAAAATATTTAATTAAATATACGTTTAATTTAAATATACGTTTGCATTATTTATAAGTATTTATGTTATTTATATTATTTATAATTATTTAAAATTATTTATATTATTTAAAATTATTTATATTATTTAGAATTATTCATATTATTTATAAATATTTGTAATTGTATTATTTTTATAATTGTTACATTGTATTAAATATAACTGTATTTTTGGGGGTTGTCTAAACTACTTATTTTAATATTAGTTTCATGCAAGTTTATAGATCATCCGTACAAAATATTTACTTTTTATTGGAATGTCTATCTTTAAAAACTAGACGATGATTTTTTTAAAGATAAGTGTATTTCATTCTGAATTTTAGCGTCGTAATAAAGCACGTTTACTGTAGCTATGTTTACGATTTCCCCAGACTTGTGAATTTCAATCCAACTATTGACTTAGCATGCCGTGCTTAGAAGTCATTAAAGCCAGCGTTCCAAAAATAAATCATTAAATCCTGTTCAATCGATATACATAAAAAAATTATTGACTTTAAGTTGAAATTTCTGTGATTTTGCATCAGAATCATTTCGTAGTTTGATAAGAATTCCAATTTCCTCAAATGAGTTCACTTTTTAAGTTGAACTCTAATTTGTGTAAATGTTAACAACTCGAAATATGCATGGAAATATAATTTAAATTAGATACTTATCTTGCTTTGATTGAAACGCATTTTAACGAATCCTCGTTGTTAACTAAATATGCTCTTATATTAAATATTGTCGTTAATTAAATGTACTCGTTGTCAATTAAATATAATCGTTTTTAATTAAATATTCTCGCATATTTGATTAAATACGAGTATGTTTCTCCATGTATCTGTCCATCTGAATCCTACACGGCTTTAAATATTTTCAGAACTAAAATTTTTCATTCAATATAATAATTTTAAGTCCGAGAATGTTTTTTTTTTTTTTAAATTCTCTTAGCATTTTATAAATGTTTCCAATATGTCAGTCATGTGTAATATATGATATGAATGTATTGATGATTATTCAAATACATATTTTATGCTGCTTAACCATTTCGAATTTGCGAGTATCAATGTTTTCCGTTGCCTTGTGATTTTAAATTCAACCTATAAGACATGGGAGATATTTACACTGAGAAGAAAGCCTCCATCAGTTCGCCTGACTGTAAAGAGATTCTAATCGTTTATCCGTCAGCACTGTGATCGTTGCGAGCTGGAGAAAGTAGCGAATGAATCAGCATCGTCGGAACTCAAACCTGGATCCGCCTGATAAAGAAAGGAACGCTCTATACGAGCCATGGCAGCTATATCTTCTTACACGTTGTATTGACCTCTCTCTACTAAAATACTATTATAATTGATTTTTTTTTTCTTTCTTTAAACGACATCATTATAGAGAAACTATGCCTGAATTTATAAGAAGGAAAATATCTATAATAAGGAATAGCATTATAATCTGAAATTGGATTTTATAGATTAAAATGGAAAAAATTATTATTTTTATTTTCTGTTGCATGAGATTTTTCTTCTTCTTCGTATCTAGGATAATTTACATCGCTGATTTCAAATCTGTAATAGGTTTCTTTCTCCAAGCTTAAGTTTTTTTTTTAAGTGGCATTTTGAATTTAATTTTTGTCGAAATGTACAAGTTTTTAAACGTTATATAATAAAGGGATTCGCATAAATGTTGCAAAAAACTTCTAGGATAATTAGTGCATATCAGCATGATTAAAATTTCGTATGAATCCATGTCCGGAAATGTCGTCATACGCTGCTAGGGTCGCTTATTTATAATAAACGGTTTTTTCCTGTACTGATGAACAAGCCATAATAAGGAAACGCCCTTAGCCGCATACGATGACATTTCCGGGCATGTGTTTTTATACAATTTTAATCCCGATGATGTGCTCTCACTATCCTAGAAGTCTGTCGCAACATTTGCGTGACCACCTGTTGTATATAACGTTTTTAAACGTATATACATTTCGACAAAAATGGACTAAAAATGACATTTTAAAAAAATCTGCTGCTTTAATTGCAAAACTAATTTCAGATTTGAATTCCTTACATCAAAAAATAGGCAAGATCAAGTATTTGTATAAATGTAACACAGTATTTGCCCCCCCCCCCACAGTGTTATTTCTAATCATAGAATTTAAATATTTTATTCTACTGAAATCGTTACAAGATATAAAGAACATGTACCTACAGAAATATAAGTACGTCGTTCAATTTTTCTCTCAAACATTCCCGGAACATATGAAACAGGTTGACGTCAGTGAATTTGTCACGTGAAGAGAAAATAAATTAAAGCTCTCATCGTTGGCTAAATTCCAGGTAACTTCCTGAATGAAGCTGAATATGCCACTTTTTTTTTTAGTGTCGTTAATTATTCGTAACTATTGTTCATTAATTTAACACCTGAAACGAGATACAATTTCAATTATTTATTTAAAAAGAATGAGTCGATAATATTTATTCATCTCTCTCTGCTATTGAATGGTAGTTATCACTTACATAAAAAGCTATTGTTTTCAAATAGATTTAAGAAAAAAGTAGATGATGACAATAAGGTTAAAGAAAATATCATTTGTTTAATCATTAACCATTTGACACAGATGGGTCATCGGTGTTTCTTTTATTTATTTTTATATATGTATATTTTCCGACCCTCTAATTAAAAGTAAAATATATATTTTGGATATTTTTTTATTATAAAGAGTCTAATAGTTACTAAAACATCTGTTGGATTATTGGAATTATATTTGTACTAAAATATAAAATCTAAAAAAAGTAATTGGAATTTTTTTATTCAAATTCAAAAATTTATCAATTGATTTTGTAAATTAAAGAAATTTTAATGATGAATAACTGTTTCACTTCGATCTAAATAATTGCAAATTTGAAAAATTATTGTTTTGAAGTGTGCAGAGTTCAGAAGATTTTACTTTTAACGCAAAAAAAAAAAAAGATACTGGTGTTGTATGTTGTCTTTCATAACCACAAATTATTAAAATGCTGAATGTAATATTTTACACTTATTTTGACTTAAATTAATACAAAATAGTGAAAAAAGTATGAAGAATATGTTTAATTATAATTCTGGGTCAAAGGGTTAAGATATTGGCAGACAAGCTGGAAATTTACGGAATATCAAGTTTTTTGAGATTCTGACCGATTTTATGCGAGAAACTCAAGTTAAGAATAAAATAAGAAATAGTTGAATAAAGTAAAATAAATATAAAAAAAAAATGAATTGAAAACTAAATGTTTAGTTTTGAGGCTACGCTTGTGCTAACTTTTGGATCTATTAACTCTGCTCTTGTGAGCTCGCACAATTCACCTGTCCAATCCCTAGTGGGACGGAGTACCAATAAAGTGACAACGAAATCAGGTTATTGAACGGAATTAATATTTTTCTTTAAAAAAAATGCAAAATTACAATTTTTATTACTTTTTTATACTATGTTCTTCCTAATCTTAGCAGTTCTAAAATTTCCACGAACCAATTTAGCACTATTTTCTGACAGCTTCAGTAAAATTATTTTCAAGAAGTTAGAAAAATTCTTCGTTAAATTATGCTCGTTGTGGAAATATAGTTTTGTGTAGGTTTTTTAACGTTAAGCCTACTATTTTTCAAACATTTTTCCTTAACAACAATGTTCAACTCCGTAGCCTTGTAATTTGGAACCCAACCCAGAATACAAGAGAACTCCTGGATCAAGCCTAGAGACAAACTAGCCTTCGTGGTAAACTTTACGATTGAACTAACCCACATATGCGTTATATGGAGATAGGAAAACTACGAAAACCTCCCACAGCTTGCCCGACTGATAGGGGATTCTAACCTATGATTCGTATGCCACGGAGGATATTTTACGTCAGCATTGGGTTCGGTGCGTTCCGAGAGCAAAATTCGTATCAATCATCTTACGCTGGGACTCGAACCTGAGGTTACCCAGACTCGAATCTCGGGTCGCGCCGACCCCAGTACTTACCTGAAATATCCTCAGTGGTAGACAGATAGTGGGTTAGAATCCCTTCGTCATCAGACTAACTGTGGGAAGTTTTTGTGGTTTTCCTTTCCATATAACTCAAATGCTTGTTATTTCCATGAAAGATCTCTATGAAGTCTAGTTTGTCTCAAAGCTTGATCCAGGAGTTCCTTTGTCTTCTGAATTCAAAATTACAAGGCATTGTTGCATTATATGTTGAACATTGATAGTCGTAAACTTATAATTGGATCGGCTGTTCAATGCCGATTAAAAAATAAAATAAAATCAGGACTCTCAACAAATCACTTCGACTATAGCTGTAAGAAAATTTGTAATTTAGTTTATTTTTAGTTCTTTAAACAATGTTTACCGTTATTGTTAAACATTAAAAAGAGTATTTAATTTGCTTTAAAGGACCGCAAAAAACTACAGCAATTTAAATAGCTTCATTATTACAGTCGAACCCCGCTATAGTGAACCGTCTGCGGACTCAGTAATGTGTCCACTATAACCGATGGTTCACTATATCCAAATTTTTTGAAGAATATTTTTTGCATAAGACAGTTGAATGATTGAAAATTGGCTTTGCAATTTTGCATAAGTTATTTAAAAAATTATTAACTAATTAACAGATAATAAAGCAAAAATTGATGGAAAAAGTAATTACGTCGCTAAATATTAGTTTTATTTTCACTTTTTATGAAAAAAATTTGTGATTTTTGATTGAACACAATTTGATTTTAAATTGAGTTCATCAATTTTCTTATCTACAATGTGCAAAGAATGCAAGATTTTTACATTTTGAACAAGATTTCGAACCATCTTAACAAAGCATCTTCTACGTTTTCTCTTTCAGCTCCACGCAGTTTTTTCGATGAAACCATGTTTTTGTCGTATGCCGCAAGAATTGCACTTCGATTTTTCCAAATGTTTGAAACTGTAGATTTTGACAAGGAAAATTCCTTACACAGTGTCGATTGATTGGTTCCATCATCAATACGCTTTACAATTTTAACTTTGTCCTCTATCGAAAACGCTTTTCTCTTTAGAGAATTTGCCATTTTCACTGCTTTTGAAATAAAAATCTTGTCTCAAATAGATAATGTAAGAATATGAAGAGAGCAGCTGTAGAATGAGTTAAATTGTTCCCCTTCTTGATTGTCAAGGGGTGATTTGTAAAGAATATGGTTTGAACAGATAAGAAAATTCCAAAAATTCAGCAGGTGGCCAAGTTAACTAGTTGTAGAGCAAGCTTGGGGAAAAGAGATAAAGCGAGGCTTGTCAGGGAGGGGGGAGTATAAGATAAATGATCTGTTTGACATTTATTACAGTATAGTTAAAAGTGATAAGCATAAAGGAGAGTAATATGACACATTTTATAGGAATGCATTCATTTTCAGTCCCAACACCTACAAGTTTAAAGATGGAGGACTGAAAAAGATATTTAAAGAAATCAAATTTGAGTCCACTATAACCGAGTTTCCAAGTTCTAAGCTGTTCACTATAAGCGTTAAAAATAACATTATTTAAATAGGAATACGGACGGGACCGCTAAAAAAGTTCACTACATCCGAGTGTTCACTATATCCCAGGTTCACTATAGCGGGGTTCGACTGTATTAACTTTGAAGGTGCAAATCTAGTAGTAAAATATTCCTACTCTCTATTTTTCTTCCGTTCTTTTTATATATTTATTTATTTATCGAGCAATTTTAAAATATTTTTCTTTTTTTTTCATTCCTGGGGAAACTTATCTGTATAATGTTATTAGCTTGTTTCCTATTTTGTGATAGAAATGTGAATTGTTATGACAAAACATTTCTCCTTTTTAATAAGAAATGTCCGATTGTCGTGGATGTCAAGGAACTGTCGCATCTTCTCCTAAAAATAATTCTATTCCCCCTCATCAACAGTAGAGGAGCGAGACGCTCTAGAGACATTATGGCCTTGGCGCCTTCATTCCGAAAATTGTCGGTATGTTTGTGAGTATTAAAAAAAATAGCTCTTGGTGTGTGTAAAAAAATAATCATAATAATGTGGATAAATTAGAGATAACTGCATAGAGAATTGAGCCTTTAAATGCCGTTCCTTCATCCCCTAATTGTTTTGATTTAATTACTCTCCTTGAAATTGTTTTATTAATTTTTTACTACTAATTTTTTTGTCTCCAAAATGTATGAAAACGATCAAATTTCTCTGGAAGTACGCATCGGAACGAAAATCTAAAAATAGACATTCGAAATAGTTGCAAAAGATGCATTTAATGATGCCCATCTCACCACCTGGTGTTAGGGGTGCTTATTTTAGGAGAGAGGGTAGGGTTTGGTGTTATTAGATTTTCCAAAATGTCCAGCTAGTGTATTTTCTTTTTTTTATCTGATCGTTACCTATGAGCAAAAATACAATAACCTGTATGTCAAATTGGCATACTTTTATATTGCAGATTTGGATTTTCCAATTGCAGATTTGAATTTTCCAGAAGAAAAAAAAAGTAACCCGACATGATATGTTGAATTTTGGTTCACAGGTGACGCTGTATTTGCAAAATAAAGATGGAGTGAAAGTAATTCAAAATAGAGATGCCACGAAAAATACTTATCTGATGGAAAAAATTAAAATAGACTTGTTTGATTTTTTGATTAACCTAATATGACACCAGACTCAACCCCCTTACCCAAACTTGACCACAGCCCTCGGGAGGCGTCCTAGCATTACAGTCTGAGATTGAAGGGGTCGAGTTTATAACGTTGAATGTTATCTTTTGAAAATCTTTCATTTGTGTGTTTTTAGATTTTTTGATCCATTCTGTTATTGCGAGTGATATTTGCCATTTCCACACGCTTTGGATTCTTATTACTAATTTTATGTTTATTTAAGGAATGGTCTTGTTTATTACCTTTGTCGTCAATCAGATTATGGAGGCCTTTTATTACTTTCCTTTTGAGTAACGCCCATTTTTTAAAATTTCATTTTAACCAACTCATTTCACCAAAAATCACGTTTTAAAATTTTTTTTTTTTTTTTTGAAAGATAGACTGTTTTTAAATTAACGCTTTTTTATGTTAGTAAAAGCAAATTATTGTTTTTTCCCCATCATTTAATATTTATATTAATATCATCAATTAAGATAATATTTATATTAATAGCATTTATATTAATTAAAATACAATCAAATATTGCTATTTATATTTTATTTGCTATACCAAACCACGAAAATATCTTTCCTAGGAGAAAAGAAAATCGGGTACTAGGAATGAGTTTACTGGGAATATTTTATTGTTTATAAAGTTTAACTTTCCTTGGTGTTATTCCAATTTAGCTTGAATCCTTTTTTTTTCTAATCACAATTAGCGTCGAAGGTTGGAAGTGTTACAAAATGTTTAAATTAAAAATATCTTTAGTTAAATAGGCAAAGTTGTAATAAAAATAACAGATTCGCACTTCACATTCGAGTTAGTACCTTTAATATTAGTCACGCTGCAACTTTCGAGTCTGTACCTGCAATTCATGTTCCCTTTTCCTTTTGTAAGTACTGCATTTGTAAGCAATCGATAGAATCTAAACCTGCAAATAACGTTACAATTGTTGAATCGAAACCTGATCATCATGTTCAATTAGTGTGTATTGTGCGATGAGTACAACTCAAATGAACCATATTAAAAATTAAGATAATATTAAGAAATATCTTTTCAGTTTTCTATTTAGTGTATGTAATAAATGTAAAATCAATAATATGATCGTTTAATGTCTGTTTTCAGCTTTTCCAAATTGTAATTGTTGATTTGAAGTATAAATTTTCATAAATTTTATATTAGTCACGTTGCAACTTTTGAGTCTGTACTTGCAATTCATGTTCCCTTTGTAAGTACTGCATTTGTAAACAATCAATAGAATCTAAACCTGCAAATGTCGTTACAATTATTGAATCGAAACCTGAACTTCATGTTCAATTAGTGTGCATTATGCAATGAGTACAACTCAAATGAACCTTATTAAAAATTAAGATAATATTATGAAATATCTTTTCAGTTTTCCATTTAGTGTACGTAATAAATGTAAAATCAATAATATGATTGTTTAATGTCTGCTTTCAGCTTTTCCAAATTGTAATTGTTGATTTGAAGTATAAATTTTCATCAATTTTCAGAAGCTTTTTCTCTTGACTCATAAATAACAAACTTACTCACATCATAAATAGTTTTTTTTTCTCAGTGCAATAAAAAAAGAATTGTGTAGTTTTCGCTCTGTATCCCATGAAAAGGCGGATTTTTCTCTCACTGTTAAGTGTGAATGAAATATTTTGAGTTGTTTCCATTTTTGAGTCACGAAAAATCACTAACGTTTTTATTTGACGTGACATTAATGTCTTTTTTACGTTACGTTTATTTTTCTGAAGGCTTAAAGCTCACACGTATTTTAACGGAAATTGTGTTAGTTTGTTATAAAGGGATTCGCTCTAGATGTCGCGAGTGACTAACTCGTAGAATTACTGAAAATTATTTTTATACTTTGTTTGTCATTAGGTCAATGTTACTTTCAGGCGACGAACTAAGGATTTATATGTCACTCTTTCTTCTTTTTTTTATAATAAATTTAAAATAATATTTTGGAGAAAAAAAATTATTTTAGGTAACTGAGTTGAGGTGTTCGGGTTCTGAAGGCTTTAACCTGCCATGAACGATGATAAGAAGTATCTATTAATATTCGTCATAAGAAGGCTCTTTTATTTGTATTTTGCAGAGATTATCGTCTTTAAAAATGGGTGCCATGCTCTCACGAAATCTGCGGTACCCTAATATTATAACGGTCGTTGAATAGCCGACCCAATTTTAAGTTTACGACTACCAATATTCAATTCCATAGCCTTGTAATTTTAAACCCAATTCAGAAGACAATGGAACTCCTGGATCGAGTATTGAGAGAAATTTGCCTTCATGGAGGACTTATTGATAGAACTAACCAGCATTTGCATTACATGGAGAGGAACACCATGAAAACCTCCCACGGTTAACCTGGCGGCAAGAGAACTCTAAGCCCATGATACGTCACCATTGACGTTAATTTTTCGTCAGTACTAATTTGACGTCATTTTTCGTCAGCGTGGACGGTGCAAGTAGGGTGCAGAATTCGTTTCGACCAGTCATCTCGGGGATTCGAACCCGTGTCACCTCATTGGGAAGCAAACTCTATATCCCCTAAAGTCACCACGAGTCACGGTGCCCTAATAGCGATGTTTCGTTTTCGATTGTTTCTTGGTTCTTGTACTTACTTATGCAGCAACACAGCCCGCTGTGAGCCTTCGCTTGTCGAACAATATCGTTCCAGACTTTCCGATGTTTGTCTTTCAACTATCTTTGGTGATATCGTCCAACCCTCTCTTTTTTCGGTATTCCTCTTGGTATCGGGTTCAATGATTCTTAATTTATAAGTTTTTTGAGGTTTCTATTATCATTTAATTTTTCAATGTGCCTCTGCCGTTATTAAGTCGAATTATGTTTTTTTTTTTCCATCTGATTCATTGGGCAGTTGACTATCGTTTTTTATTCTCCTGTGTATTATTTATTTTAATTAGTCAGAAAATTCATCTATAAATTTTCCACTCAAAGATTAGTAGGTTAGATTCGTCTTTATTTGATAGAGTCTCAAGTTTTAATGTCATACGTAACTATAAGTCTGATTACTGTTTTATAGTTCTTCAACTTGGTTTCCTTAGTACGATGTTTGTTCTTGAATAAATATTGGTATCTCGGTCCTTATATCTTTTGTTTTTATGTCATAGTTTGTAGCAGCTTTTTATTTTGTTACGTTAAATATATTATCATTATTTGCGTTGTGAAACTACATCCCTTGTTATTTAAGCGCTTTAATCATATTTTATGGAACTTAATAGAGGAACATGTTAGCAATGTTTTAATGAATTTCGGAAAATCCGCCTTATAGGTTTTGACCACTTCTTTTAAAAACTACCTGGAACAAATTTGAGTTCGTGCTTACCACGTAGAACAACCACAACATGATCATAAGTTTAAAAAATTGTTTCTTGATATGTTCTGCCACAACCAGTTTGTCTGCCGCAGTTTTTTATTTGTCTGTTTGTATTCAGGTGAAGCCGCTGTAATTTGTTTGCCTACCCCCGGCACAAAAAAGTTTACAACTTTTAAGTTTCCCTAGGTTACTTAGAAATGTTATAAAATGTATACATATAGAGCCGTAGTGACTCAGGGGATAGAACGTTTGCCTCCCATTGAGATGAACCAGGCTCGAATCCCAGCGATCGATACAAATTCCGCACGCAGCTCGCACCGATCACAGTGCTGACGTAAAATATTCTCAGCAGAAGACGGGTCATGGGTTAGACCACCTAGATTACCACCTAGAGTAGTATCTTTTAATAGCTGTTTTTAGAGTTCCCTTGCCGTCAGACTAACCATGGGGAGGTTTTCATGCTTTTCCTCTCCATGTAACGCAATTCAATCAAAAGGTCCTCCTCGAAGGCAAAATTTCTAACAATACTTGATCCATGAGTTCCCTTTTCTTCTGGGTTGGGTTAAAAATTACAAGGCCTACGAAGTTGAACATTATTATTTGTAAACCCGAAATTGGGTCGGCTGTTCAAACGGCGTTTATAAAATGTATACATATGTAGAATATAAATTGAAAGGTGTACAAAGTTATTTTTTTATGTTACGGGTACTAAGGGTTATTATTATTGTTGGGATTATCAGTTTCACTTGCAATAACAGTGAATATTGAAAGGCTTCTATAAACAATATATCAAATTAATCAATGAGGTTTAAGATTGAAAATATTGATATAGCACCGGCTGCAACTATGTATGAATAATTTTTCTTTCTTATAATAAAAAAAAAATTCAATAAAAAAATAAATTGAAAACGTTTAGTTTAACTTCGTAGGATCTTTTTTCCTTTTTTTTTCAGTTAGGAATTACATTACATATTACGCACTGGAACTATATTACGTACTTAAAAGTACTGGAAGCCTTGTAACACAAGATTAGTAAAAATATATCATTGGTCTAGAATATTATGAATGATTAGTTCTAGTATATCAGCACTCAAAACTAGGATGTTGATGATTTGAAAAATGCAAGTCGTACCTCTAAAAGAAATTACATAATGTCCTTAATTTAAATGATAACATTTTAAGAAAAATTGCCGAAATCAGATTCTTAAGTCTTGAAAAATTTTGTTTAACATCCACATTTATATTAAAGAATATTTTAAATAGTTAAATTGAAGGCAAAATTTACACTAATTAATAATGAAATATTTAATCTACTAGCGAAATGCTTCGAAAATGGAAAATATCATTCAATATAAAAAAGGATTAGAGATGGAAAAAATCTGATAAGTGAAAAAATTACTTAAAAAACCATAAAAAATGTCCAATGAAAGAAAAAACGTAAAATGCAACAGCAAAAAGAAAGAAAAAAATGCATTTATCATCCACATCCTAGCTTTGTCATCCTCTTACCTTTCTAGTTAATAAACTTATTAGAGCTTTTCTTTATATACTATGAACGCAAACTTCATCCGTTTTCATAGAAATTTTTTTTTTGAATTTTTAATTTAGTAGTAAATTTGATGCTTTACCTTTTTATTTCGAATTAAATAAATTCGATTTAAAACGATTTTCACTACCATGAAAACGATGTAAACAAATCATGTAGTTAAGATTTTAAAGTGCTGGTAAAATTAAACAATTTCTGCTTACCTTAATTGTTATTTCTCTATTTAAAAATTGTGAGGAGGTAGAATTTCCGGGATTTTTGATGTACCTTATTTTCTTAATGAAACATATAAAAAAAGAAATATAACATCTGCTTCGGCGGGATGAAATGGAAGAAGAAACAATTTTTTTTAGTATGTATAAATAAATGAATTTAGAACTTTTTGTTACATTTGTGTGGGTAAATAAAAAAAAATACACCTTAACTCTTTTATTTTTTTTCGCTTATGTGTAGTAGGAAATTTTCACTTAAAATACATAATAATAATCTGTAATAATGTGAAATTTAATACTATTTTCCATATACGTTTGGCGAGCATTGTTTCGTGCTTTGAGCGTGCCAAATGAATAAAACATAGCTATTTATCGTTCTCCTTTTTTGAAAAGAAGGAAGAACAAATTAGATCTTTATCAGGTAAGTGTAAGACGAAAAAAAAAAAAAAGAGAGAGACTTTTGTATATTTTCTGTTTCTTTCTTAAATCTTGGCACTCTGATATTCTTAATTACTCAAGGTCAATGATAATAAGCTCTACCGACTATCTGTGAAAGTTTCTTATCGAAATTATGCACATATTATTATCGACTTTTTTTTTCTCTCTCTTTTTTAAGTTTTAGCTGATTATCGAATTTTGTTGTAAGCTAATGAGTTTTATTCAGGGATGATTCGTGGGTAAAATTTTTATATGCTGTATTTTTGATATAGATATTCAGTCAATGTCATCCTCCATGATAGATGCCCCTGAAAAGAGAATAATTTTTTTTTTCAATGCCCACTTGGAGTATGAACTTCGTCATACAGGCATCCGAAGGACATATTTGTTAGTCACTCTTTCAGGGGCACCATATTAGATGGGCCAACCTTGCTCCCACAGTAAAGGCAGATAGTACAGAGAAGGAAAGAACGTCCATGCCTTGCCCGGGATTCGAACCCAGAACCTTTGGGGTGCAAGGCCAGTTCTCTGATCCCTACACAGACCGGTCGGCAGGATTGTAATCATTGTATGGGGAAAAAGCAAATTTAATTTCCAAAAAATAAAAAAAAAGTATAGGAAACAAAAATTTAAATCTATTATTTTAAATTTCTTTTTATGTCAGGCTTTTTATGCAAATTATTAAGGTAAAAAAGGAGAAAAAAAATCTTAGAAAATAATCTTAATTTTTTTTCTTTTTAAATGCAAAGAATATTTAAATTATAAATGATCTTAAACTTTATTATTATATTTATCCTATATAAAAATCATACACTTTTGTTCTTCATAAAAAAATTTGTTCGAGCTAAACTTTTACCTGTGAAGAAATTTTAATTTCATGTTAAAAATTGTAATACATTTAAATTTTTAATAGTCGAAAGGATACCCTTTTGGCTAGGTGCCTAGGATCATAATCCCTTTCTTCCCTCTCTGCATGCCACTGCAGTGTATGCATATTTTGTATAAACACTTAATGTAGTTAAAGCACTCCCAAAACAAACTGTTGTTGGTCAAAGGGGGTCATAGAGGTCAAGGATCCCCAATTTTGAAACCAAATACGTAATGTTGGCAATGTCGTGCATTGCACACCTGCATTTATTTCTCGGACAAGTTGGTACCTTTTGATCACACTCTGCGAAGGAACCCTGGTTCTACACAAGGATATATACGAACATTATTTTTATGTTTATAGATTATGCATTTTAGTTGAAGTGTTTCATGTATTTTAATATTTTTTTTTTAGTGGAAATGTAATTAAGCACATCCGAAAAACTGAAACTTTTTTTTATCTCACATATATTTTTTTTGAAACATATTCATTATTCACAAAATAGTTGTCATAATTATAATTTCATTTGCATATAGGCTCACTCATTGCCTTGTGTCAACATCTGAACAAAAAGTGTTAAGTTCAATTTTCGGGCAGTGAAAAGGAATAATTTTTTTTTTTTTTTTTTTGAAGAGAAAGAAAAAATCGTAGCCTAATAAAGAATTAACACAATTAAATTAGTCGCTTTAATTCTCTATTCTATCGTTGTAATTCTTCTATTCTGTAAGAGGCCCAATTATGGTTCATAAATTCAATGTACCATAAGTGGGCCCCCAGGATTCATCAAGATGCAATTAAAATATTACTGGATTTCAAATTACTATAAACTTCTATCATAAGAGTTCCATCGAAGCATCCTAAAGGTCTTTTTGTGTCCGATTTAGTTTATAACATTGTTCTATTCCTTTGCTATAATTTCTGCATGATACTTAAGCGAAATGTTCAGAATTTTTTAAGATTTAAATTTCTGTTTTAGATGAAACAATGGAAGAAAACGATTGTTCTTTATGTGTGCAAGATGTTGCTTATTTATTACAAAACAGATATGCCATCATAACAGGTAAACATTTTAAACGAAATATAAGATTCAATTGTTTTCATGAATAAATTTTCAGATCATTTTAGCTGACTGAAATAATTTTCTTTTAGGAGGAAAATCTTTGGAAGGTTTTCCAATTATTACTTTTCCTGATTCATCTGTGGAATTTTTAAATCTCTCTGATGATGAATACAAGAAATTGATGCTATTTTTAACTGGTGTGCCATGGTGAGTTGATTTTAGTTGTCTTTTTTTGCAATTTTTTATTTTTCAGAAACTTTGTATTAAAAGTTAAATTAACTCATAAATTACTCAGAAAAAGCGTATTACTAAAACAATGCATTTTTTTAAAAAATAATTCTTTGTACTGTTTGGTATTACTGTGAATCTGATTGTTATGATTATTTTGCTAATTAGCAGAATTTCGAAAATTTGATTCAACGGAAATTCGTCTTTATGGTAATTCCGCGTTAACGCCTCTTGATTTGTTAGCCGCTATTTAACTGGGTAATCACAAAACAGGGAAAAGTTGGAGAATTCAACTTACCCCTCAAGTCTGGGGTAATGAATTATATAATTTGAATTTGTTAATTTGAAGCACCATTATGTCCAATATTTTTTTTTTTTTAAAATGTCTTGTAGTTTTTTTTTTAATGTTTATTTTTTAACTGTAATTGCAATTATAAATGTTTTTTTTTTCAAATATTTTATGTATAAAAATAAAGCATAACTGTAAAATTAATAATAAATTTATTCCACTGATTACGAATTTTGGGGAAATTCAGTTTAGTCAATGTAGGAAAGACTGAGAATTTTTTTTTTTCTTTGTGTTTGTGTCCATACTGATTTAAAGAATCACATTTCGCAATTTTTGCAGACAATATTTTGGCGCCAAAGTAGATTCAGGATATTTAGTCACCTATTGTCGGGATTCTTCTTAACGCGATTCACCCTTTGCAATTTTTATATACACGAACCAAACATAGATATTCGTTTTATCGCGAGTTTAAAAAAATTGCATCATAATTTGTATTGAGGCAATTTTTATATCACATATCACGATTTAATTACAAATCACGCATTGTGATTAGTCTCTGGCCAATTAACGATTCTTATTCACTGGATCAAATTACGAATCATCGCTGGATTTGTGAATCGCACATCGCCATTCTCATTTAATACACCATTTGCAAATCACGCCTTACAGTTCCTCATTTTGCTATTCTCATTTCACAATTTGCGTAGCAATTTCAAAATTGGGCATTTTACAGACTTCTTGCTCATTAATCTAAAATTTTAAATTATTAAAATGTCTTTAAAAGTTCCATATCTGCTTGTATATAACAGGGGTCTGTCTAGGTTTTTCTGAGAGGTACCTATTTTGTGAAAATTTAGACATAATTTGTGAAAAATTAAAAATTGTATTTAAAAATCCAACACAAAAATATGGCAAGAATATGGACACATCATTTCTTAAGGAATACAAAAATAAAATTTTAAGAAAAAGTATTTTTTTTTTCCTAAAATTAAATTTGTGAAACTACCGTTTTTCCTAAAGTTGAATTTGTGAAGGTACCGCTAAATGGTAGTAAATTCGGTCTGGACAGAAGCCCTGTATAAGCAATCCCAATATGCATACTGCAGTCATGTTTTGTAACTTAATAATTAATTTTAGTAACTCAAGTTAATATTGAATACTTTCAGCATGCAAGATGCAGATAGAGGGTTTGTTCTTATTATCGATAGAAGAAATGATAAATGGAGCTCTGTAAAAGCAGTTTTACTTAGAATTGCTGTAAGTAATCTTTAGAAAGTATTTTGCTCAATCCATTATATTTTTACTAATGTATTTTTCACCTAATGGAATTTAAAGATATTTTTAATTTGATCTAATTCTCATATTGCCCTATTTGACTTGTGATGTGCTAGAACCTTTACAATAAGTTCATTCTCTTAAAATCAGTAAATGTAAAAAAGTTACTGTTAAAAATTCACTGTAATTATATAAATGTATGATTTTTTTTTACTTTGCAAAAATAATTAGCACAATAATTTTATCAATATGTAATGATTTTAATTAATTTTATTTTTAAATTTTAAATATTTTACAATAATTTTATTTTATGATTTTCCCTATTTTTTCATATTTTTTGTTAGCTACATTAACAAACATTTTTATTATTTTATTTTCAAATAAAGAATTATAAAATTATATTAATTTTATTTTATGTAATAGTAAAGTTGATAATGTTTAAAAAAGAATTTATCATTGATATCAGACACTTCAACTTATAAAATATGTATTATTATTAAACACTTAATAAAGATTAATTTTTTATTATTTATGCTTTTGGCATTTTAAGTTAGTGAAAAGCAAGTAATTTTCATTCATTTATTATTGTAATCAAATTGAATTTACAAGTTATTTATTTATTATCATGTGTACAAATCTAAACTAAAATGAACTACAGTATTTTCATTTTCAAAAGTACCTGACCATTTGATTTGATATCTGACATTATTTCTTGTCCATACAGCTATTTGTCCTACATCATGCAAAGGTCTTTTAATAGTACTAAAATATATAATGTGAGTCGTGATGGCTCAGAGAATAGAGCGTTCGCCTTCCAATGAGATGAACCAGATTGGAAACCCAGTGATGGCTGGTAGATACGAATTCCGCATCCGATTTGCACCGACCACAGTGTTGACGTAAAATATCCTTAGTGGAAGAGTAATGGGTTAAGAGTCCCCTTGCAGCCAGGCTAACCATGGGAGGTTTTCATGTTTCCCTCTCCATGTAACGCAAATGCGAGTTAGTTCCATCAAAAAGTCCTCCGCAAAGGCAAATTTCTCCTGATACTTGATCCAGGGATCAGGTTCAAAATTACAAAGCTACGGCATTGAACATTATTAGTCATAAACCCAAAAATTGGGCCGGCTGTTCAATAACAGTTATAAAATAATGTATATATCAAAATAATGTATGTATATATAATGTATACCCCTTATAACTCCTGTGCAATTAGAGCTGCAGATCTTTGACATTCGACATTGTTATACTTATTATAGTGTTCTCTCATTCTATTATTTTTGATGGTCTGACACTTTAATATTTCAAACCATATCAAGCTCAATAATTAGCAGTCAGATCAGATTTTTCAATTGATAAAAAAAAAAAAAAATTTGAAATGCAGATCTGTTTTCTTTTAATAATTTTATTACTTTTTCATTAATTTCAAACATACTTACAATAATAGTTTTCTTAATTCAAATTTTTTTACAACAGAAATATGTAAGGTTCATGACCGCATCGCAACAATTATCACCAAATCTGAAGTAAAAGAACAATAGGATATTTTTGGATATGAAAATATTTAGATTTGTTCTATGTTTGCAAATGTTTGTGCTTACAATATTAATTAAATAATGTGATATTATTTTGATTTACAATAATTACAATAAATATAATGAAAATTCTTTGTTTTACACTCATTAAAACAGTCAAAAGCTGAAAACAGTTCGTTTAAACATACTGGCCATAAACTTTAAGACACCCTGTAATAAAGTGAATTGAATAGGTATTTTCTATCTAAATACTTTTCAAGCTTCAGTACTTAATTCCACACCTTTAAGAATTGTAATTTGTTCCACACCATTAAGGTGTGAAATGATAAACTTGAATTTTATCTAAATATAGTTAATTTACATTGTCATGTATTTTATAATTATTAAAATATTATGTCTGAAGAATATAAAAAGTACTCAATCTTAATGGCTCAAGGGGGTGACTCCAAATAAACTAATTAACAAGGACAGGCAATAGTTTAAGTTACGAAAAAAGTTAGATACTTAAAATTCGATTTCTCAGGAACTATTCGACAGATTTTGTTCAATTTTGTATTTTGCTTATATTATTACTATATTTGTGTTTTTTAAATTATATTCTTTAAAATGAAGCAAAAATTGTATACCTTACAATTCAAAAATTTTTCAACCATTATTAAAAAAATAATAAGTATTTTCTAAAAATTATTTTTTGCGAGGAATTATCTTTGGGTAAATTAATTTTATAATTGTGTGCTAAAATTTTTCAATTTGCTTAAAAAGTTTTTAAACTATAGCGAAATGTGCAAAAAGTAAAATTATCATGAAGGGGTCCAACATTTCGATCGCTTTCCAGGTCAAACTACTGGGACCATATTTCCCAGATTGCAGCTACTTTATTTTGGGGGTCAGAAATCCAAATCCGTTTCAAAAAAGTTATGTTTATTCAGAGAAAATACGTTTTTGTGTCTGATTTCATAACTTAAAATATCGTCTGCACTTATTAAAGAGCATATTTGAGGTCACTCACTTGAACCATTAAGATTGAACGTGAAAATCCAATCATTAGATCAAAAATTATTCAGAGTAGGTAATTTTTTTTTTGGTTCTTTTTTTCTGCTCTATACATGAAAATGAAGCTTATTTCACTTTTTTTAGGAGTGGAACTGCCTCACTTATCAAACTTATTTCTGTTATTCTATGTTTTTCTGTGTAATGATAATTCAAAAATTAAACATATGAGTTTAATAATTTGGGAATATTTTTCTTATAGGGTTTTTTTCCAGCTTTGATACAATTAGTTTTTGTTTTAAGGCCTGTGGGTTTCTTGCAAAAAGCAATATCTGGTGTCAGTAATAAATTTTTTAAAGAAGAGTTTAAATTCAAGGTATATTTTTACAACCTTTTCTTCTAACTGTTACTGCAAATCTAAAAAAAAAAGGAAAGAGATTACTGTTCTTTTATACTTTTTAGGTTATTGTTTGTACAACAGTTGAAGAACTTCACTCTTACATTGATATTAGTCAGCTAACCGATGATCTGGGAGGAAGCATTGCATATGATCATGATAGTTGGATTCAACAAAGAACGGTATTTTTTTAATAATTTATAAAACTGGCATAACTAATTATAGATATTTAACTTAGATATTATGGCATTACAAATTATAGATATTTTAATTTGATATTATGGCATAATTAATTATAGATTATTCTTGTCAGTTGAATGTAATTTTGCAGCTGGTATAGGAAAAGAATTGTGTCTTATTTCCATTTTTACAGTCAGTTCTCTGTAATTACAATAGTTGATAACCTGCAAACTTACTTGTAACCTTCAAAATTCAGAATTTATGTTTTTATGGTAGTTTCTTGGCCAAAGTGCGTTTTTTGACACGTTCCTTTTTGAAAGTAGCATGTTGTAGAAAAGGTGCTTATGATAAACATATATTTTTTAAAAAAAAAAAGCAATTGCTATATTTAATGTAAATAATGAAGAAAAGTTAAAATTGAATGTGACAAAAAATTAAAATATTTTTTATTATTGTATGCAGTTTCAATGACTGTTTCATTACTGGTGAATTTGGATCAGGACATACCTTTATTGTTCTTCTTAAGTTTAATAATTGTTGAGAAAAAGGTTAAAGAACTTGATGTTCATTTTTCAGACACTAGTACTGTAGGAAATGAGGGGAGAATTTAAAATGCTAAAAACTTAGCCGGAGACAAATTTTTAGGTACCATGGGGACCAAATATCTTAGCTTTATCTACCCTTAGTTGAACGATTTTTCTGTTGATACGAAATGACTTTCAGTGCTTTTTTTTTTATAAACTTAATTAATGCATTTCGATCTGACTATTTTCAGCTTAAATATTGGAGCAATTACTATTTATTGATCTGAAAATTTTTCTTCATTTTGTTTTTACATGCGTTGATTTGATTGCTAAACTTCCACTAGAGCTATACTAATAGGCTATTGGGGTTGGTTAGTAATTCATTCTTAATGTTCTTAAGACAATACTTGCACATAGTGTACTACATCGTTACAATTTAGATCAAAGAGCACATGGTTATAGTATTCACTCAGTCTCTGCACCACACTCCCCAACTTCCCAATCTCTTAAGTTTCTGATTCTGAACCACATAACTTGAATTAATTAGAATATTAGATGTTATTTTGCTTATTATTTGCTACCTTTCTTCCCCTTTGACCACATACTAGTAGGACAACCTCTAATTTTTTTTATTTCAATAGTTAATTAATCTATGTATGTTTGATGTGCAGTAAAACTAAGAAAACAATAGTTTTTTTTTTTCGATTCATGAAAGTCAACAGAAATCTTATTTGTCATTCAATAGATTTTTCTTAAAATAAAATACCCCTTCCTAAAAAACTGTATTATTCAATGTTTGATTATTTTGCTTTTTCATTATATTTATTTTTGTCGGTAACTGTAATAACTATATAATTGAACTTATGTATCATAACTCATGAGCGTTCTTATTTATATGCTACAAAAACCATTGTTAGGATATCTGTAAAACGTTAAATTGTGTATTCCTATGTTCCTATCTATATGCTACAAAAACCATTGTTAGGATATCTGGAAAACGTTAAATTGTGTAATCCTATCTTTTCTTTTACAGCTGTAGTAAACTGAAAAAATTTAGATTTCTTATTTTGTTAATTTACATGCTTAGATAACTTTATATAAACCTCCTTATATAAATACCTAAATTTAAATAAACCTCCAAATAGTTTATTTTGTGCAATTCATTTTTGCAATTATTAGGAAATGCATAAAAAAGGAACAATGATCAATAAAAATTTTCCCACTTAGGCTGTTGAAAGATTCTCAGCTAATACAAAAGAAATATCAATTACTCTACAAGATGCAATTATTCAGTGGCAGTCGAGTACTCTGCCAAATGATGTTGAAACAACAACAATCCTGCTAGAAGAACATTCAAAAGAACAGCAAGAATTGAAAGATGATATTCAAAGTGCAATCCGACATGGAGAAACGCTATTAAGCTGTATTCGACGTCCCTCAGAAGAAGATGCATCTCTTGATCTCTGTCCTGATAAGTTGATCAATGTGGCTACTGTAGAAAGGTATATTTTAAAATATTTATAATTTGTTTGTTGGAAATATTTTAAGCATGCAAAGCTACTATTTTGCAATAAAAAAATTTCTGTATTATTTTATAAATGTTTGTAACTATTTTAATTTTATTGACACATTGTTATGCTGAGCACAAATGTTGCATATTGCATCAGATCTCAAATAGAAAAAAAAAAAAAAAGATTTAAATTGACAACTTTATATTAATAGTTTCTTATAATTATAATGTAATTTTATAATTTTTTAGTAATATTTTTTATCTTTATACACCCAATAGATATCAAAATTTTTAACTGTGTTTTAAGATCAAATTTTCTGCCTTTAAATTTAATTATTAAGGTCTATTATATATTATTACGTTTTAGAGGGAATTTTTACTTTTCATTATTACTGTAAGATGTGGTTATAAATACAGCTTCATTTAGATTGAATAATTGATTGATTTTAACAAGTTTAAAGAAATAAGTTCCTGTTAGTTTCAGGCAGTTAAACTATATAAATAAATTCATACTAAACTAGGCTCCAACATCTTATGAAATGATAAAATGTTGTGTAAAAAACCTTGTTGTGTAAAAAAATTATTTATATTGAAATAATACATAAACTTAGTAAAAGTTATAATACTTTAACTTAGTCTTGTTAAAAAATCTGATCAATAATTGGTATAATTAAAAAATCTTTTGGTTGTTGATCCATTACTTTTGATTTTTCAAATTCTCTGTTGCCACGCTTTTTATAAATTTGATTATATGCACTGTTTTTTTCAAAAATTACTATAGTTTTTTTTTATAAATTATATGGAAATACTCATCCATTTTTTTATTGCAGATTATTAATACAATTAGATGAGACAGCAAAGAATTTCGATTCTTTCTGGGAAGATCATAAAGAAAAACTTCAAAAGTGTTTAGAACTGCGGCATTTTGAACAGGATTTCAAAGAGGTGATAATAATTTATGTCATAATTATTTGTAAGTTTAATTAATTTTCTTTTTTGTTAATGAAGTATTTTCAAATGGAAGAAACTTACTTTTTTCATACAGGAAGTATGTATGTTTGTCAATAATTGCGTATATCTTGGTACATATTTCTTTTTATCACTGAATTTTATTATTTGTTTACAAAATGCTATTTATTTTTCTTTTAAAATAATGTTAAAAAAATTAGTTTTAAAATTTGACAAGGGTCTAGATAATACTGCTTTTCTAATGAGGCCATTTTTTAATTCGTCTCTGAACTGTACTTAATTTTCACAGCATAAAAGTTAGGAAAAGCTCATTTTTATTTCTTAACGCTTTTCCTTTATTATATATCATACAGAAAAACATCTATCAAAGAAATTTAATGCATTTTATTTTGTATATCAAATTTTTTGCTTAAGTTTTTATAAATGTTTGAGATATTTACTGAAAAATATGAAAAAATATATATTTATGTTCCCTTGTCATGTTTTTTGTTTTTTCATTTACATTTAAAACCAATGTTTATTAAAATACAATTATTTTATTTTATAACCGTCGTTGAACAGCCGACCCAATTTTATGGTTTTACAACTACTAATGTTCAACTCCTGTAGCCTTGTAATTTTGAACCCAATCCAGAAGACAAGGGAACTCCTGGATCGAGTATTGGAAGAGATTTGCCTTCGTGGAGGACTTTTTGATGGAGCTAACCCGTATTTGCGTTACATGGAGAGGAAGACCAAGAGAGCCTACCACGGTTACCCTGACGGCAAGGGCTTTAACCCATGATCTGTCTACCACTTAGGATATTTCACATCAGCACTGTGGTTTGGTGCAAATCAGATGCGGAATTCGTATCGACTGGGATTCGAACCCGGTTCTCCTCGTTGGAAGGTGAACGCTCTATCCCCTGAGCTATCGCGGCTCTTTTGCCACCTATGAAAGTAACACAAGAAATACCTTTTTGGTATGATGTGCAGGTAGTCCATGGCAATCTGCATTACAGTGATCTTTGAAGTGATTGTGCCATTCCTTCATCTGTATCAGGGGTTTCCAACTTACATGAGACCGGGGGCCACAATTAAAAACACAAATCAAATGGCGGGCCGCAACTTAATCAAAATTTTAAATAGGACTCTTTTATGTTTGAAGGAACATTAAATATCACTGTCAGATTTTTACCAAATTGTACAAAACAAAAGTATTGAATAACAAATTAAAATAAGAAGTAGATTTTTAAAAATATTTAATTGTTATTAATAATATTTTAAAAAATATTAAATAAAAAATAAAAATTCGGGCTATAATAACTTTAATGCGCACCTATGTATTAAACAATTAATGTGCAACAGATATCTAATTGTTAAGATATAAAACTTTAAAAAGGTTGGTATTAAAACTTGCATAGTAACTCACAAAATGTTCAATCAGAAAATTGAGGTTTGTCTGCAGCAACCAAAAGTGAATAGATATTTTCATTTAAAATTTACAAATGTGTGTGTAAATATTTTCGTCCAAAATGAGTGGTTTCAAAAAGTTAAATCGGAGAATTTCTACGAGAAAATTTCTGATACGCACATACTAAATTATATTCACCAAATACAAAAATAAAATGAAATGAAAAAAAGATTTAGATTTGATAAAAAGAGATCACGATTGTTTTTGTATTTTAATAAATATTTTCTTGGATGCAAAACCTGAGAAATAACTTTTTTTGCACCGTTGGTATGTTAAATTTCACAGAAACGAAGAAATTAGGTTTTTATTAGCGAGAAAAGTATTTTAAATGCATATAGATTTTTTACGAAAATTGTCCACAAAATAATGACAGTTCGCGGGCCCCAAAAAAAGGCTTCGCGGGCCGGATGCGGCCCCCGGGCCGCCAGTTGGAAATCCCGAATCTATATGCTATTCATTGATTCCTCTTGAAGCACATGTTTTCTTTTACAGATTGTTTCCAACTGAGAATCCTTAAACTTAGACAAAATTTGTGGCAGTAATGTTGATAAACTTTTTCTTCTATTTTGTTTCAAAATAAGATCAGATGATTCTTTCTAATTCTTTAACATTGTGGTACTGCCTGAGTGGTGCTACGGTCTTAAAAAAATCGAGCAAGCACTTCAGGTCAGGGTTTCTTGTACTCTTTGGTGTGGGGTAGGAACCTCATGCTATTTACGAAAATTTTATGGGACCCCATAAAATAACTATTTGTAAATCAGATATCTTGAGTATAACTGTCAGTTACTTTACTTGTATTGTAATATACTAGTTTTAAACTCTTTAATTTTAAAACATAGAACAATGTGAAAATTTTTAAGTAAGCAAAAAAGCTTGAAAAAAAATATAATACAATGATAAAAATGAATCGATAAAAAAAATGAAATAATAAAAATAATTGAAATGTTTAAAAATAAATCGAAATGTTTTAATATAAATGAATTGAAATGTAAAAATGAAAATCGAAATGAAATCCTTTTTTCTTTGTCTTCATTGTCTTATCTTTATTTTTTTTCCCATACATTGTACAAAAATATTTGGTAATTGTTAAATTATTATAAGTTAAAGAAATATCGAAATTGTTCAAATGTCTGATGACCCATGCAATAGGTCCTGCAACCAAATCGAGGTTGGGACCCACAGTTTAAGAAACTCTGCTCTAGGGTAATACTTAAAAAAATCACTAAACCCTACACTGCAAGCTTTGTTTTTGTTGGTTTAACAAACTATAGTCCAGGTGCTTATGGAAAAGACCTTGTTTATATTGTCTTTATTTGATTGCATATCTATTAATTTTAAGGTATTTGAGTTTGAAAATTTATGTAAAGTGTTAAAATATTTTAAAACAGGTTTTGCCATATATATACTAAAGCCACTGCAGATTTGCTCTGATGAAATAATCGGAATTTTTTATTTAATTTTTCATGACATTTTTTTTAAAATCTAAATGTCTTACTATCACTTATTACCTCAAAAAATTAATGCTGAATACTGAAGCCAAGTAGTATAAATGGTGTAGGATGCAAGAATTGACTATTTTCTTTTTTATAAATTAACTTAGTGGTACACCTTTTTGCTCTGCTTTTGAAAAGGCTTTAACTCGGAAGATCTTTTCCTTTTTAGATCCAAAGTGTCTTATCATCTTGCATTGATAAATTAGCTGACATGCCGATTTCTGCTGACTCAGCTTCACAAGTTCAAGAAGTTTTAAGAAATGTTGAAGAATTTGATCAAAGTGCTCAGGTATACTTTTTTCCCCCCTTGATCCTTTAACTTTTATTCTTTTTGTAATACTTATCTGAAAAAATAATAATGAATAATAATTTTTTCATGAAACCATGTGAAATTTACTTAAAATATAATTTTCTTTTTAAAAATTTATAAAAATAGAAAACTTTAAAATATTTTGAGCTTTTTTTTCTCCATTGTATGCTGTTTGATTTCAAATTTTTAAACCTCACATGTTTAAATGTGTTCTTATTATATTTTAAGTTCAGAAAACTGTTATAGTTACTTGAGCTCATTTAAGTGTTTAGTTGTTTAAGCAGCACAGCATTACCAATTAACCCTTCTGGTCATCTGATCAAGTACAAAAGTGTGTTAACTAGACTCTAGTCTTAAACCAGACTGAAATTGTCATGAATAGACTTGGTTTGGTCGTCAAGCTTGTTAGGATGGGGAAAATTCTTTTATAAATGGTAGCAAAAAAAGTAAGAAAAATATAGGTTTTTTAGTTCATTAGTATATACCAAAACTTAACGGAAATGTATATAAGTGCAAAAAGTTTAAGGAATGTAATGCTCAAGTAGGAGCAAAATGTAAAAATTTTTTAGTAACCTCGAAAAACCTTAGCTGCCACTTTTTGATTTTTCCCAAGTCAAACTCCATAGAGGAAGAGGGTGTTCCAAAATAAAAACTTTCGATTCTTTATGAAAGCCTACAAAAGTTTAAAGTGCTGCCTCAGTTAATAATTGAAGGACTTAGTGCAATAACAATTAAAGTCTTACATGAATAAATTATTTTAAAAACAAAAATACAAAGAGCAGGGTTTGTAGCGTTTTTGAAAAGTGCTTAAAGATGCTTATTTTTGATATACGTTTTTTAAAAGCCCTTAAAGGTGCTTTTTTTTATTCAGGGTTTGTAAAAAGTGCTTATTTTTTATCTTTTAAAAAGAGATTTTTTCTTTGCTGTATCGATTGTCATTCTAAATTACAAAAAATGCATGATTTTTAAAATTTTCTCTGCCATATTTCTCAAAAACTGATTATTTTATCATAATTATGCAAAAGTTTTGCAAAAATTTTTTTTTTTTAATTTTATTGATTTTGTGTTTATAAATTAAGAACTTTAAACGATAGATAATTTTTTTTTTTATAAAATGGCACAGATCCTAATTGTGATGTTTTTTTGAAAAGTGATTGAAAATATTTTTTGAGTGCTTATAAAATGCTTATTTTTTGTTTAAAAATCTAGCTATGCACCCTGAAGAGATTCAAATTGCCGGTTTTAATGATTTGAATTCTATCATCAACTGTTTAATATAAAAATAAAAATTTCTTCATATTGCTTATTTTTATGCAGTTCTCTTTTTTTAATTTTATTGTTTTATATACATTTCTGTATGTTTTAGGTTGAGTTAAATAAAGCGATAGAGTTGAAAGAGATGGGTGAGAAGCTCATTGGTGATAATCACTATGGTGTTGATTCCATTGCTCCGAAGTGTGTAGAACTTGAGAAGATGGTAGGTGACTTCAAACAGCAGCTTCATCATAAGCTTGACATGCTTAGGAAATATTGTGATCTGCATGAAAAAATAGAAAAGGTATTTTGATTTTACTATCTAACCATTTTTCTTTGCCGAAGGGAAAAGAAGAATTTTAAAGTTTGCATGGATGAGCGTGTGGTATATCTTTTGTCAAGCTGCTGTGTGTGTTCTTTATATGTGTTCTCAATTAAATGCTGCATGTTATACTATTTTTAATTTCTAATGCATCAATAAATATTCATTTAGACGTATTCATTGGATTTGAATGATGTCTTGTTCTGTTTGTGCCAAGTATATTTTTTGGGCACTTTTTCGACTTTTTACTGTATTAACATAATTGTGTATTTGAATTGCATGTTTATTTAAATAAAACAAAATATTTCTTTTTATATATTCTCCAGTTTAAGTGGAAATTTAGTGTAAAGGTGCTCCAACTTTTCTTTTTCTTTTCTTTAAAAAATTATTAAACATATTGAAGGGTTGCATTGAATTTAATTTTTATGTCATTTAACAATTAGTTATTTTATAGCTTAATAACAATACCCATTTGTCCTAATTAAAAGGCAAAGTACATCGAATTGCATTTATTTACTAAGAATATGTATAGCAGTTCCAAAGTAGAAAAGGTATGAAGGTTTGGACCCCTTAAAGTTATTTTTTGCGTATTTCACTATATCTTGAGAACTTTTCGAGCAAATTGAAAAGATTTTGCATGCAATTATAAAATTAATTTGTCCTAACATAATTTCATACAAAAAGTAATTTTTAATAGTTGTTTATTGTTTATTATTATATTTAAGAGTTGAAAATTTTTGAATTATAAGGTATAAAAATTTTTACATCATTTTAGAGAATGTAATATTATATGGCGAAATGCAAAATGGGTCAAATAGCTCCTGAGAAATCGTATTTTAAAAATACGACTTTTTTAAAATTAGAATTCATTTGATAGATTTTGATTTTTTAATAGATTTATATTGATAGATTGAATATTTGATAGATTTAATTCAAATTTTCTATTTTAAGCTTTCAGGAAAGCAGTCCTAACTTAAGGCTGCTTTTCTAACTAAACTGTTGGAACAATATTTTCCTGATTTTGTCTACCGCCTTCCATATTTTGATGATATAGAATTGCATGATTTTGTAACTAATAATACACGAATAAAAATACACGAATTAAAAAAATTTTTAGGTCACCCTAGAACTAGTGAAGAACAAAATTAATCTGAGTGATCCTTTTCTTTTAAGCACTGTACATTAACATAAAAGTACATTACTATATTTTTGTACTTTAAATTTAATTGGATTTTATATTTTACTTAACTTATAATGCATGAACTGTATTTCCATTTTATATTTATTTATTTTTTTAGTTATACGCTATTGTTATGGGTGTTTTTTCATCAATCCATTCTTATTCTAAAAGCTTATTATTTTGAAACAGCTGTATTATGTGAATGCTATTTTATATTTTACTTTTGAATAATTTCACTTCTATTAATCTATCATCATATTTATTGAAAATCATTTTGATAAAGAGCTTTTATGTGGAATGCTAAATTGTAGTTCATTTGATGTAAGAGAAAACGCTTTTTAGCAGCAATTTTTATAACTGTAATGTGTTTGTTATCGTTATTCATGACTGTTAGATTAGGTTTCATTCATCTTAGTGAGCACCTTCCATGTTTATTGTAAAAGTTAAATCAATTCCACTTATTTAGAATTTGTCTTATAGCATATTTGAAACAATTATATAATTTCAAGTTTCTTAAGTAAAATGACGTTCAAAAATAGATTTTAAAAAAACACTTGATTTTAATATTATGGCAAAAATAATGTTTTACTTACAATCTCTTTAATTTCTGTTATGAAATTTGCATTTTTTAAAAAATTCACATTTATACTAGTGAGTATAGGTCAGTTATAAAGTTAGATATATAATTTTAAAGTCCTAAATGTATGCACAGTTCTCCTCACGATTAGAATCTAAAAGACATGAGAAAAGAATTTTAAATGCTGTTGTTTGTTATAATGCTTGTGTGTTATAATGAAGCAAAGACACTAAAAATCAGAGGGTACACAAAAAGTTATTACGTATCCCAGAGAACGCATAGTTTTTCATCGCGAAAAAAAGTTAAGTTCATGCAAAAATTATATATAATAAAAGAGAGTAGAGAACTCATATTCAAAATAAGTTCTAAATCGTAAGGCTTAATGCAGTAATCTTATAAATTATTTTTTTAAGCTTTATTATATTTGTTATAATGCGAGTTATAATATACATAATGTTACAATTGTGTTTGTTATAACTATCTTACTTTAAGCTGAATGTAATAAATTTTCATTGCATAATAATTAAAACAATCAAAAGTTCTAAAATATTCAGTTTATCAAAACAATTATCTCATTAAGTCTCTCCAAATTTTAAATATATTATTTATTAATATTATCCTTATTATTTATTTGAATTTTTATTTTATTTTCAAAGGCAAACAAATGGTGTACGGAAGGTGTTGAATTCTTAGCCTCTCATCAGATTGAAAAGTGCACTTGCCATGAGTTTGCTGCAAGAGCCTTAAAAAATGTAGAAGAGTTTTTGCAGAAAGGTTCTGATCTTCAAATCAGTGAAGAATTAGAAAACCATCCTATTCTTAAAGGTGCTATTTCGCCAGAAACAAGAGTACTTGTGCAACAGGTAATATATTAAATATATGTACTATTTTTATTGGGCTTTTTTTTTAATACAGAGCATTTTATTTTGTTCTTTATATATATTATTTTGTTCTATATATATATATATATATGTATATATATATGTATCTATCTATATATATATATATATATATATATAGATAGATACATACACAAAAGACANCAAACAACTTTCCAAATGAGTCAGCACCTTTGCGTTTTGTTTTCGACCATGCATTCTTTGATAAAAATTGTTTGCTTGGGTGTGTACCATCACTTCCTAAAATATTGCCCATCTTTTTAGAATCACCCTGTATATATATATAAATATATATATATATATTTGTGTGTGTGCGTGCGTGCGAGTGAGTGAGTGAGAGAGAGAGGGAGAGATAAAAAGATTACACTGAAAATATTTATTTAAATTTTTACAATTTTTAATCAAATGAGTATAATTAAAAGAATCATAGTAATGTTAATTTATCAAAAAAAAAAAAAAAGAAATAGATGAACTCTTCCAAAATTGATAATAAAAAAACAATGGATATCCAACTAATGTAATTAAATTCTATTTAAAATCATTGAGTTAATTGTTGTATATTATAATTATTAAATAATTTATTAACTAAATTTGTATTTTAACCATGTACAAATCCAATTCAGGCTAATCCGTAGCAAAATTTTTATTTTATTTTATTTATTTATTATTTAAATATTTGTTAGTTTTATGTAATTTCAAAATAGAAATTTTGTATTGCTATTTCTAAATGATTTTATTTGTGTTTAAAATTGTTTTCAGCGTATTTTGGTACCTATTAATTTTTGAGTTATAGATATGTAAAAGTTAAGAAAAAAGTTAAGACTAGTTAAAGTTATGTTAAGAGTAAAAGACTTTTTTTTTATTTAAATTTCTGTTTTAGTTTTTTATCATTATGAATCTGTAATTATAAATTAGTTAAAAAAAATTTAAATAATTATTTTCCATACTGCTTAGCTATTATTATGAGATTTATTTCAATTAAATATAATATTTGTGTTATGAATGTGATCAAATTACTAATTTATTCAATTATGAAAATTATTATTTAGGTCCTAAAACGTTTAGAAGATATGAAAACAGTGTGTGAAAAGCGCAAAGCTAGTTTAGAAAAGTTAGCTGCTAAACCAGTACGACCTGTCCAAGCTGTTGTTCCTGAGCCTAAAGTGCCTTCTCATGTTCAATTGCGTAGGCCCTCACCAGATGGTGATCGAAAACTTCATAAGAAAGGCTCAAAGGTTTATTTATTTATATTTTATTTTTCACTTGTTCATTAATTCGTAACTATCTTTATTACATTTGATGCATTTAAAATTCATCTATTGTTGTATGGCATTTGCAAATAGTTGATGTAATGAACTGTTTTTGCGAAGAATCATTTGATATGCATTGTTTCGAAACAGCATTATTAATACATTTTATTGAGTGTTATTTTACATTTTTATAACTTTTTAGACTACTATTGAGATTTGTTTTGAAGAGAATGAGGCTGAAGAAGCTCCATACTTTTATCCTATTCGAAGTGATTCTAATCCTCCTTCTCAACGTAATAGTGCTGATGTATTAAAGTTGAAACAATGGTAAGATATAAATTTATTGCTCTGAAACTATTCAAAATTTTGTGACAAAAAGCCAACCATATTGCACACATATTAATCTAAGTGATTTTTCTTCCTCATTTAAGAACTACAAATGTTCTTATACTTGATTTTTTTCCAACCAGTATATCTCGCCTTCAACCTCATCTAATTCTCAGAATTCAATCAAAATCAAATAATTAAAAAGGAGACATATTTTTCATGTTGATTCCAAAAACAGCTGTTAAATGGGATAATAAATAACTTTTTAATTTGGTTTCATCCTAATCTTCCTTTGTTTAAAAATTATGGAATGCTATATATTTTTAAAATATTTTTCAAATAAATGCCCTGAAACCATAACTAAAAATTTATGTTTGTTGTTTCATTCCTTATTTATCAACACTAAAAACATCTATAATCTGCAGATATTATTAAACAAAACTGTAATGAAGTTCTATTTGTTAACACTCATTTTTTAAACATTACTTTAAATTTATTCAATATTTAACTGATTCGACATTTCTTACTGTGAAATATTATTGTTAGTACCAGATTGTATAAACTTAATTATTAGCATTTGTTTC
The DNA here is from genome assembly GCF_043381705.1 of Parasteatoda tepidariorum. NCBI lineage: Eukaryota > Metazoa > Arthropoda > Arachnida > Araneae > Theridiidae > Parasteatoda > Parasteatoda tepidariorum. The sequence continues at coordinate 48,468,800 of NC_092205.1, read as the reverse complement.
ACGTATTTTTTTTTTATTTTAAGTATTCTATCCTCAATAGTTTTACAATCAATTTTGCTAATATTATTGCATCTGAAAATCTGTTTAAAAGTACTCTGGTGCTTCCCTTAAAAAATGAAAAGAAAAAAAAAAACATAGTTTTTCTTCTACACTCTAGAATCTGTTATGTCCACCACATAATTGAATTTTATATCGTTCAAGAATCAAAGTACTTTTTATAATGTGCAGGAATTGTATAAAATATTATATAGCCTAAGACATCAAGCATCATGATTCTAAGAGTTACACGGAAAAAACTCTCGTGACATTAAGTTGGTGTTATTTTATTGTATTTTATGCACTCAAGTCTTTTTAGAAATAATTGAATTTTACAGGCACGTCATGACTGAACTCATCGAAACTGAAAAAACTTATGTCACTGAATTGAACAGCATATTAACTGTAAGTGTTGAATTTTTTAAATATACTCTTTTATTAGTGATGCTTCCCTTAAGTAATATTACATTTTTAAAGTGGGAAATTCAATAAGGGGATTTGAATTATTTAAGAACCAGTACTTAATATACTTAAAAATTATTAATCCTGTATGTTTTTAATTTATTTGGTCAAAATAGGTAGAATCATCTCCTTTAGGAATAAAAGAATATTTGTTTTGTGTTTTGAAAGACAAAAAATATAATATGCTGTTATGAAAAACTTCTGTATTTCAATAAATTTACACTGTGCAAAATTAAAAAGAAAACACTTTTTAATTTATTTATTTAATAATAGGATATTCACTCGCTAAGGTGTAATTTATCTGATTTAAGGGACTCTCCATAAATATGTTAATTTGTGAAGGTGATATTCTATATTACAAAATGAAATACATCTTTCTCTGATAAACATGCCTTTTTATACAACAAATTAAGATTCTTGACCTGAGAATAAAAGGGGTAGCCACAATCTGGAGAATATGGTCCAGATAGTTTTGGCAGTAGGAGTAGTTTGAGTCCCTTAATGTTAATTTTTCTTTTTAAGTTTTTTCTCACTTCTCTCGAGCTAATTTAGATAATTAAATAGTATTTGCCCATAATTATTGAACGCTTTTGTCCAAAAATAACTCTATGGGGAGGATTTCATAATGGTTAAGAATAATTTTTAACAACACAACAACCAAGTAAACAAGTTTGAGGTCAAGGGAACAAGTTTTTATGTTCTTTTTAACTGTGTAATTTTAAATGACAAAAACCAACATGGAATGTTGGACATGTTTATTGAAAGGAATTCTGTTTTTGTGTCAAGTTTGATAACTTAAAATATTGCCGTTTAGCATGTTGAAGAATAAGCTCTTCGAATCTTTAAGACTGTGTCTTAGTCCATGAAAATCCAATCATGAGATAGTTATTAAAAAGTTCTTTTTTCATTTTGTACTCTGTAAAATTCCACCATCACAAATTAATTAGCATGCTTAAGATTAGTTCCTAATTTATTAAGATTGTATTTTATCTCGTGAAAATCTAATGATGATATCAAAAGTCATTAAGGGGTTCTATTTTTATTTTGTGCATTGTCCTTATTATTTAACACATTGTATTATATATTTTAAAATAACAAATCATTAACATATTTTAAATACCTAATTGAATTCTTGACAAAATATGTTACTTCTGATGACAAATATGTTACTACTTTTTTAGACAATATTAAATTATATCTCTTTCATTTCCTAAGCATAAGTTATCCTTGCCATTGCATAAAACAAAAGTATGCTACTTTTCATTTTATTATATGGCTTCTAAGAATTGGTTCTTTCCCTTTTCATTTCGTTAAACAAAAAGAGTCTGTGCTACTTTTCTATAATATGGCACCTATGGTTCTGGCTCCTGTCATTTCGTAAAGCTAAGGGAGTCTTTGTGATTTCATAGAGCACAAAGAGTCTAAACTTCTTTTCATTCTATAATATGGCTCCTGGAAATTTTAAACTTTTGCGAATCCTTGAATATGTATTATAGTTTTTGACCCCAAAAAATAAATTGCTTGGTCTAGTTGATTTCCAGGCATGTCTTTTTCCAACCATCTACAATTCGTGAGATATAGATTTCGTAAAGCTAAGGGAGTCTTTGTGATTTCATAGAGCACAAAGAGTCTAAACTTCTTTTCATTCTATAATATGGCTCCTGGAAATTTTAAACTTTTGCCAATCCATGAATATGTATTATAGTTTTTAACCCCAAAAAATAAATTGCTTGGTCTAGTTGATTTACAGGCATGTCTTTTTCCAACCATCTACAATTCGTGAGATATAGAGCATCAAGTTTTTCAATAATTTCAGTTGATAAAAATTTACAATTATTTCAGATAAATTTTGCTTTAAATTATGTTAACACTAATGAATAAAAATCAAGTATCGTTACAAATATAAAATTGGAAACGTAAAGTAGAATTTAACCAAAGATGTGCTAAAGCACTGATTAATTAGTTTATTGGAATTATATTCCATTGTGTTTAGCAAATAGTTTTTTTAATTATTTATATTTTATTATTAGAAAGGCATGTACTGAAAATTAATTATTTTGCAATAACTAAGTTATTTATTAGAATATTTTGTGTGTGTTTGTGTTTTGCTAGTGATGTTTTTCTTAAGTAGTTAAATTTTATTTTTAAAGGGGTATATGAAGCAAATTGATAATCCTGCCACGAGTGACCTAGTTCCTCCTGTGCTTTTTGATAAAAAAGATGTCCTATTTGGAAATATGTCAGATATTTATTTATTTCATTACAAGTAAGAATTATTTTTATGTGTCAATTTTCACCCAAACTTATATTTATATGAATCAATTATTATTTTATACTGTTAGTTAAAACAATAATTTCTTTTACAAAAAATGTTGTTGTTTTATACTTTTTTTTATTTCATGACTTCAAAGTTAATTTTTTATGTACTTTTTAGTCATTTATATTCTAGTTTAATTGATTCTTACAATTGTCTACTTTTTTTGACATTTTTATCATTGTGCTGTATATAAAAAATATATACATATATATATAATGCATAAATGCATGGTAATATATAATACATGTAATATATAAAAATATATATACTATTAAAATATTTTTAATGTTTTTTGCCTTTTATTGTTTTTTACATAATCAAGACATTTTTCCAACTTTTAAAACATTAATATTATCAATTTATATATTTTCAGCACTTTTTTAATTGACCTTGAGGGTTGTAGCAGCACTCCTGAACAAGTTGGAAAATGTTTTGTGCGTAGAGTAAGTTTTTGAGTACTGAAAGTTAAAATTTGTGAGATATACAATGCATTTATCTTATATTTTAGTTCACTAAAAAAAAGTCTAAGCTATTTAATTGCTATTTAAAATTAACCATTGAGTTAACTTTATAACCCATGAATGTATTTTAAAACCGATTCCTGAACGATTTATTATTCTAAATATAATTTCAAAAATAAATAATTAACTCATATTGATCTATGACACACATAAGGTGGGCACTTATTCTCAAAAAGAAGCCATAGTTTTGTTTGCAGATGCTTTGTTTGGGATCATTTAATCTTAACCAAAAGTTTGTTGATACGTTACATATTTAAGTAGTTCCGAAACATTCCAGTTATATGAAATTCATTAGAAAATTATTTGAATTCTATGTTATTTATCTAAATTAATAACATGCTTACACCATTTATTTTTATGTTAATTACTATTTAATGTTTATTATAAAAAGCCTGCAACTTTAATAGTTAATAGGGAAATAATTTAATAGTTAAATGCTACATTAATAGTTAAATTAAGACATAATATAAAAGTATTCATTATGTTTCAAAACTTCTAATTCAGTCAGCAAAAAAAAAAAAAAAAAAATGAATAGCAATTGATTGACTTACTCTAGAATTTTGTTCAAAAATATTTTTAAAAAAATCATAAGTAATTTGATTTTTATTTTGTTGTATTTTTTAACTTTTTTGTATGATTTCCCTGAAATATTTAGGTAAAAATTGTTTCTAAAGGTAAAAAAGGTTTTTTTTTTTTTTTTTTTTTTTTTTTTTTTTTAAGAAACTAAAATTGAGGTCCCCTTCCTACTGCATTTACTATTAATTAATTATACCTGAGAAGAGACTTGAATGCACTTTTTTAGCAGGAAAATCTATTTCATTGCTGATTAAAGAGCAAATTTTTTTTCCAGAACACTTATTTTGGACTTTTTGTATGATTTAATGAGTTCGTAAAATTTTGAAATTCAGTGCTTCTAATTTAAGTCTTGTTTCTATGCTCTTACTTTGGCATTTCCAAAAGCTAAAGTGCCTTTTAAATCATTCACTTGAATTTAAAAGATAGCAAGGATTAGGGAAGTGGGAAAAGACCTTAAAAGGAAATTAGAAATGGTCAAGAAAATTCGAAATTTAATGGCAATTAAAAAGTGAGGATTAATTAAGCTCTTAAGCAATGTTTGATAAAGTGAGAAAAATATATCAATTTTCTTAGATTAAGTTTACATATGTTATCCTTAACTGTGGAATTACTCTTTTTTTAAATTTATTCTGTTTGAGATATCATGTGTAATATGAATTTCATATATTTTAAATGTTTTCTGCTTCATTTGACTTTGAACTATCCAAGTTTAACTTTACCAATTATCAATTATAAAATTCTAAGCAATTTAGTTTTAAAATCTTATACAGATAAGTTTTATTTTATAAAAATTCCTGTTTTCTGTAAAGGTTCTAAATTGTAATCCCCCTCCCCGAAAAAAAAAGACAAGGCAGATACAATTTAATGAATTTGGCACTATCAGTGAGGGAAAAATTTGCTTTTTGCTAGCTACAAAATATTACTTTTTATTTAGAGGACATATAATCATGTTACGTATTGCTTTCTTCTATTCAATCTGCTTTCTTTTAACATTTGTGTTTAAATGATACTTGAATAATTTTCCATTTTTAATTATTCTTATCTTTTAAACACCAATGTATACTTAGTAGGCTCCTGCTTATCTGATTTGTGACTATTTGTCTTTTGTACTATCTGGCCTGGTAAAAAAGTTAGTTATAAAATAACCAGCTGTTCTTAAAATTCATTCTGTTAGGTATAAAAGGCAAAAATGAAGAAGGCCAAAGCAGTCACCTATACTTATTTACTCTTTCTATTCATAATTTTTCTCATTTGTGTACTTCATTATTAAATTTGAGTGTTTTTTCATTATTTAATTTTTTGCCTGAAGCATTTACTTTAAAATTTTAATCAAATATTTTTAATTATATGTGAGAGTAGTAAGGAGTGGACTTTATTCTTAACTGGCTATTTTTCTTGTCTATCCTACCACCACATTAGACCAGATAGTTGGGAATGTATATATATATATATATATATATGAACCTTTTCTAAAAAGTTATTGAGTTTTGAAATACTTTATGATATTCATTTAGGGTTTAAAATACTAGTAAAAAAACTATCATATATATTTGTTTGTAGTTTAATATTTTATGTATAGCTTTCAGTATAAGTACAAATCCAACAAAAAATTGACTCAATTCACAATAAATTTTTTAATGTAGTTTTTTTTTCGTTTTAGAGTGATTCCTTCCATAAACTATATAGTTTTTATTGCCTGAATAAGCCTAAATCTGAATCCCTCCGTCGACAATGTGGTGACGACAATCCTTTTTTTAAAGTAAGTAATTTTTTTTTTTGAAAAAATTTTTAATACCTGTGAATATAAACTATGTTATATGCATACATAAAAATGTTGCTTTAAAAAAGTAATGAGTAAAAGTGCAAATACTTTAAGTAAAAATAACAAGTGAAAAGTTTTAATTTAAAATTGTTAGTGCAAATACTTTTCGAGGAAATCAAAAATTCTAAGTAACCTTAAATTTCATTCAAAAAATATAATATAACTTTAATTCAAAGGAATTTTTAATTAAAATATATAAAACTTTAAAATGCGTGAAAATGTTGGGAAATTCCTTGAAATATGAATTTTGGAATTATCCAGAAACAAAACCAGAAATCAAAATTTGGTGTGTGCATATAAAATAGGAGTTTTATTAATTTTAAATCTAAATCTTAAGAAATTTTCTTTTTACTTTTGGAATTTGTAGTAATAAATTAATTTGTTGACCAAATTTTAAAAATATTATATTTTTTGTTTAAAGAAATTAAAAAATGTATTCTTATGCAAGTAACAGATATTTCGTATTGAATCCACTCAACAAAAATTCAGTACAAAAGCTTTATTTTTAAATTTGTTTACATGATGAACAAAATGTTTATATGGTAAAGAACAGAAGGTTCTATCAGAACATTTTGTTTTCAATAGAAACAAAATTAATCAACGTAGTGGGGTGGTTCTTAGTTTCTAGAAATTTGTAGGTGGTTGTGTTTGACCTTCAACCTCATTGTGGTCACATGTAAGAAAAGGAAGAAAAAAAACTGTTTTTTCTTTAGAGAGAAGGAATATATAATGCATTAAACTTATAAATTTAAAAAAAAAAAAAAAAAATTGAGGAAAAGGTTTTAAAAAATTCAGAAAAAAGGAAAGATTTTTTTTCTTTTTTAAACAAAACAAGTTAAAGTAAGAATTTTAAAAAGTAACTAAGTAGAAGAAAAGTACATACTTTTTACTTTCATTACAAGTAAGGAAAGTAAAAGTATTGCCATGTATGGTTATATTTATGATTTAGCATTTATGTTTATTTAAGTAAACATAACTTTTAGACATTTTATTCAAATATTTTTAGTATGATTTTAGAATTTATTTTATTTGTATTTTGATAATACTACAAACATGAAAATTAAATATCTAAATTAGAAGTCATAAATTTTTTTCCATGACTTTCTCAATAAAAATATTTAGTCTTCAATTTAAAACAAATGTCAACCTGTAACAAATTAATGTATATTTTGTTATGCTATTAAATCCAGCATGTGCATAAATTCCTAATGCTTCATCATTAGCGCATTCATTTTAAGTGGTTCAGAGAAATTAATTACTCATTTGACATAGTACTAACTTGTGCATACACCTAACAATATTTATTAACGGATTTTATTTTTTTCTTTCTTTAAGTTCTAGACACTGATAAAAATGTCTTTAAGAGAATTTTAATAAATGAATAATCAAAATACAAATGACTATAACAAGCCAAAATTCTTCTCATCAAAGAATTAAAAATTATAGTTATTTATGATTGTAAGAATGTAATAAGCTTACGAAAATAAGCTGCTGCATGACTGAGGAAAAATACAAATTGATGCCCTTTAAAATTATTAAAAAATTACCATTAGTGGATTGGTATTTTAGTGAATTAAATTTGTTTTATTATTTTTTAATGTATTTTTAATCTTTTGAACAATAAATTCATTGATAACTCTGAATAGAGTCCATCTCTTTACATCCATTACAGGGGCCCTATTCCGCAAGGTACCTGTGTTTGGGGTTTTTACTGTGTATATAATTATTATTACATCTTTTTATCAATATATGGTTAATCAATATTCATTGGCTTCACTAGCTTTATACAATAAATATTTTTGTTTTATAAGAAGTTTAATATTTTTCATTTACCTGTTTTAGGAATGCCAGAGAAATCTTGGTCATAAATTACCACTCGGTGCCTATTTGCTAAAACCTGTCCAAAGAATTACAAAATACCAGTTGTTACTGCAGGTAATTATAATCTGAATTTAGATTTAAACAGAAATTTGTTGAAGCAATTTACGTATTGAAGTTCAAGTGCACAAATTTCTAATAAATAAAAAAATATTTTTCAAGATCAAGCTTTATTTTTTTGTTTTGACTAGATGGGTTATTCCAAACATTTTCAAATTAGTTTATTTATTTTACCATTCAAATATAAACAAGCTTCCATTTAAATAGGAAATTATTCTGCTTTGCCTGTTGATATTTTTTAAAATTTTATTTATTGAGCTGTATATTTATTTCAATTGTAAATAATCAAATTTCAGAATCACCAATTACCTGACTCATAGCTGGTTATTATTCTTTTAGGATCTTTTAAAATTTTGTGAAGAAAATATAGTTGAACTTAAAGAAGCTTTAGACACAATGTTAGCTGTGCTAAAATATGTGAATGATAGCATGCACCAAGTAGCCATCACAGGGTTCCATGTAAGATTTCTATTTTAAATTTTATTTTTGTTTATTACATCAACTTGAATTGCTTAAAATCATACCATAAATAAGCTTAGATTGCAAAGAAAAGTTTGATGGAATATTTATTCTTATCCATTTTAATAAATTGTTACTTCAGAACACAATTGCTTCTCTAGTAGAATATTTAAATTATTCAATTGAATAAAAGAGTAGCATCTATCTTATATTTATGGACTCTAATAAAAAAACTAATAAATAAATTAATTTATTTATAAATATTTTTTTTACTCGATAACTTAATTAGTTTATTTTATTGTGAAAAGTATATATTTATATTTGTTTCTTTAAAATATAACGCAAGGACTTTTATACAGTTGCTTTAAATCAAAGGAAAAATTACACATTTGGCCTTGCTTAGTTTTTTGATAATTTAAGATTCTAAAATTATTGCTATAAAAATCTATTATCCTTACTAATAATCTATAAACCACATGAATGTATTATGTTGTTTTTTAACATTTGTGTAATATTAAACTTATTCATTTTAAAAAATATTTGCTTTGAAAATTAAAATCATAAGAATAAATATTATTTAAAATTAATTAGCTTACTTAAAATTGAAGATTTTCAGATTTGCTGCATAAAATTCTATTAAACTTACCTGTTTTATTACTTGTATTTTCATCCACAAAATTAAAGTTGCGCAAAAATTTTATTCAATTTTAAATGATAGTATGAAAAGAGCAAAAGAATCCTGAAACAAAATTATTGTAGTTAATCATTTTAGTATACATCGCTACATTATGACTCATTTTATTACCTTAATTCTGATTGAGTACAAATTGACATACATTTGTTAAAATAAAACTTGTTTTTGTTCTTTTAGGTGTTGCAAGTTACCATCCAGTAAAATTTGCTTTCATATACATTTTCTTTATCAATATAATTTTATTGGAATTCAAGTTAATTTTAAGCTTCTATATGTTCATCTATAGTATAAGTCATGACCCATCAATTGACATGATATAAAAGATTTCAATGCTATTTTAACAACTTAGCTTTAGCCTCCATTATAAAGCTTCAGTTTGCATTCAAAATTCTTATTTATGTCTTTACTTTATGGTTTCATAAATTATTAGTATCCTAAAACTTGAAAATTCAAAATTGTTTTTTTCCTTTTTATTTTCTTTACTTAGCATGTGTCATTTTCAGTTTAATATCTACACATTATTTCTGAAAATTATAGTTTAATAAAATTTATTTTAAAAAACTACGAATGATGTTATAATTTTGTGACCCTGCATTTATAATTTTTTACAATTTGATTGATTCTAGCTGTGGACATTGGTTTAAATACAAAATAGCTGACAGTAGAAAATGAAAACTATTGCAAACTCAAAAGTGAAAACTATTGCAATTTATCCATAATTATTAGGATTTCATTGCTGAGATTACGGTTTTATAGTTTAGAATAAAAATTATGCATTTTGAGAATTTCTGCTATAATCTGTTTAAAGTAATAAATATGATTTGTTGTTTGCAACTGATCTACAATAGCCCCATATAAACTCAAAAGTGAAAACTATTACAATTTATCCATAATTATTAGGATTTCATTGCTGAGATTACAGCTTTATAGTTTAGTAATAAAAATTATGCATTTTGAGAATTTCTGCTATAATCTGTTTAAAGTAATAAATATAATTTGTTGTTTGCAACTGATCTACAATAGCCCCATATAAGCTCAAAAGTGAAAACTATTACAATTTATGCATAATTATTAGGATTTCATTGCTGAGATTACGGTTTTATAGTTTAGTAATAAAAATTATTCATTTTAAGAATTTCTGCTATAATCTGTTTAAAGTAATAAATATAATTTGTTGTTTGCAACTGATCTACAATAGTCCCATTTAAACTCAAAAGTGAACACTATTGCAATTTATCCATAATTATTAGGATTTCATTGTTGAGATTACGGTTTTATAGTTAAGTAATAAAAATTATGCATTTTGAGAATTTCTGCTATAATCTGTTTAAAGTAATAAATATAATTTGTTGTTTGCAACCGATCTACAATAATTTTTTCTACACTTTAAACAATTCTAAAAACAATAAATTTAAAAAAAGTTTCATTGAAACAAGAAAAAAAAAAGCAAAGAAATCTCATCTTACTCCTGAGCTATTCTGAAACTTATCTTCTTTCCTTATCAAAAAACCAAAGACCATAAATACAAACCTGCAGTGCTGTTAGCAAAACATTTTAGTGTTTCAAATGCAAAATAATAAAAAAGTAATAAGGGCTAGTTATAATTTTACTAAAAACTAGAGCATTGATTGGAAGTAATCAATTTAATTTTATAATGAAGTGTAAAATTTGTGTATTGTATAATATTTAATGTAGTATCTTTATGTAAGTGTTACTTATATATAATAGTAACTTCATGAATAAATTGATTAATATTATATACCTATGTAGAATAATAGAGTATATACACCTTTAACTTTGAGTTTCATAATCACCAACGTTACGTATTTCTGTGTCATTGTATTTCTGATTACTGATAGCTGGCTTAGAAAGTTGGTATGTCTGTAAATTTAATATATTATTACTTAAACGTTTCTTTAATTTTAATTGCTTAAATTTTCACAGTAAATAAATTTAACAAAAATTATTTTCAATAGAGTGTGTGTAATAGTAGTTTCATTATTCAGAGCAATTAGGCTTTAATTGCTTGCTAGATCATTCTTTTTTCATAATTGTTATATCTATCTCTGCTAACTATTGTAACTTATAATTATATTTTGCTTATTTATTAAAGCTGCTTCAAGGAAATTTTTTTATTTGATATTTACCTGACTTTTTCATTTTATATGTTGTTATTTTTATTGTTGTATTAATCAATATTCAGTTTTGTGACAAAGTTTTATTTTTATTTTAGGGTTGCCTAACAGATTATGGGCAATTACTTTTACAAGGACCTTTTAATGTTTGGGTTGAAAATAAAAAGGATCGAATCCGAGATTTGAGATTTAAAGCTCATCAGAGATACATATTTCTCTATGAAGGATTAGTATTATTTACCAAAAAATTTGGACGTGAAGAAAGTCCCAGTTATGCCTTCAAAAACTCATTAAAAGTAATTACCTTTTTTCTTTCTTTCAAATTTCCAAAATTTCTGAGAAAATTTCTTGTTAATTATAATTATATGTTAATTATACATAAGAAGATTCTTGTTAATTATTAAGATTAATTCTTGTTAATTATAATTAATATAAATTCTGGTTAATAACTTAAAAATAAATCGATGGAAAGTTTAACTGGTGAACTGAATATGAAGGTGTAGTCCATCAAAAGCTGTTTCAGTTGTGAACATGCTAAAATGTCACATGTTTCAAAATTCACGTATGATAAATATTTTAAAGAAACTTTTAAACAAATGTGTGTTGTTTAATAAGTCTAAGACTGTATAATAACAAAATATTTAAACTTGAAAGCTAAGTTTCTCATTTCATTTCATCATTTTCATTTCTTCATCATATCATTTTCTTCATATCATTTTCTTCCTTTTTATATAATAATAAAGATTAAACTTTCATTTGCCTAGTTTAAAATATGAACTAAGATAAAAGTTTTTTTTTTAATTGATATAAATTTATAACATACAGTAAGACACCAATTATTTGGAGTGATTGAAACGTTGGACCTACTTTAGAGACTTTTTTTTTAAAATGTCAGTTGCTTTAATACTCTGAGACAGCATACCAAACATTGTACCTATACCTATAAAATATTGTTAATGCTTGAAGCCAAGCTAAGAATCTTTTTCGTCTTCGTTGTATAATAACCAAGATTTAAATTAAATTCGCTATGCATAAAATCTAAACTAACATGCTGTTTTTTTTATCTAAAAAAAAAAAAGAAAAAAAATACAAATTTATATGGTTGATTTGACAAATTTGGTCTAATTTGATTGGGTTCTGGACATAATGGTCTAATTTGACTGGGATAATTCCGGACTTAACGATCTAATTTGACTGGGCTATATCACATAACTCAGAAAATAAAAATTTTTGCCAATAAGGTATAAAGATATTTTATTTAAAATTTCACTTTCACTATTTCCCCAAACAGTGGTGTTCTTTTACTCCTTTTTTTGCATAAACCTTTTGTGTAGTTCTGAAGCATTAGCGAATTTATTATTTTAATACAATGTTTGACAAAGTCAAATCTTTTCAATTTAAGTTTATTTTGAATATATAGTAGGTGAAAAATTGTTTTGTAAAATGTTTTTATGCATTTTAGACGTCACAAATAGGATTAACTGAAAATATGCATGGCAGTAAAGCTGAAGGTCGGAAGTTTGAACTTTGGTTGCATGGTCGAAAACAAATTTATATTCTACAGGTTAGTTTTGTTATTCATATAAATGTAGTTTAGTAAAAATTGTGTGTTTTTAATATCTTCTCATGTTCAAGAATTTATATTTCAGGCTCCTACACCTGAAACTAAACTTAAATGGGTTGCTCAAATTAAAAAAGTACTTTTTCAGCAGTTTGAGCATCTGAAAGGTATTTTCTTAATCATCATAATTTCATATTGCTCTTTTTTGTATGTTATTTTTCATTGTTTTTATTTTATTCATTTATTTTTTACTAGATGAAAACAAAAAACTATATTCTGAAAAAATTAAAAGTTTGAATGGTTTAATATCCCAGTCTCCTGTTTCTAAAAGGTATTTATTTTTCCTTTCCTCATTTTATTGTAAATTTCATGATGTTATGAGGCAGTGCATAGTTTCTGATAAATTGTGATTATGAATTGAAGTATATTTAAAAACATTTTGACAAGAATATTCTTCTTAATACACTTTGTGAAACAAAACTGATTGCTGGAGCACATGTCTACAGCCCCTAAAAAAATGTACCATGCATTTTTAATAAAATATTGCACAAAAGTTAAAGATCACAACTGTCTGTTGACACTACTAATTATTAACTGTTGATTCTGCAAAAATAGCTAAAAGAAAAATACGTAATCGTAAATTCATGACTAGCTTTGTTTTTAAATAAAATTTTTTGAAATTTTTGTTTGTTGCAATTATTGCGCATAAGAACGCGTAACCCTGGGGGTATGTGTACCACACTGTGGGAAATACTGCTTTAGAGACTAGAATAATTGGACAAATAAATAATAATTTCCTGCAATGATTCTTCTACATATTTCTTCAGACACTGTTTCCCAGGTTTAAAGAAATAATCCATTTAAATCTACACCTCTAGTGATATTTTGTTTTATTATTTTAGAGGTCATGTTGTATCTAGTCAAAGCTGGGATAATACACCTCCTGTAAATAACAATATAATGGACAAAGCACCTGAAAAGACCAGAAGATCTACCATCACATCGGACGATAGCTTTCAAAAAGAGGACCTTGACAATCATGATGATGGTTGGTCCACTGATGAGCTATCACAAACTGAAGATGAAGACGAAGATGGAGACATCTTTCTTCAAACAGCTGAAGTAAGAATGTGTATAACTTCTACTTGAATTTTTTTACATGAACAACTGATATTTTGAAGTACAAAACAAACAAACAAAATAAATTAATTGTATTACTTCAATATAAACACTCACTGCTTTATTTCTAGATTTTATCATTACTATAATAATTTAATTCAATTGTGAGTCTCATGTTCTTATTCAGCAGTTGTTAAAATGGCCAAATATGATGATTTTCTGAGAAACTACAAATTTGATTTTCCAAAGATTTTTCTAATTTTTTTTAAAAAATTTTCACCTTATCTAAAATACCAAAAATCTGTTTTAATTTCTAAATTTAAAATCAGCTAAATGTTTTATCAAAGAATAAACCTTAAACTTAAATGTGATATGATTAATCAGTTGCATAGCTAGAGAAGGTAATCTTGATTTCTGTGTCCCCAGGCACAGAAATAGAGAGACATTTTAGTAAATCTATAATAAATCTAATATAAAAGACACATGTAACAAACATTTTTTTTAAAATTATAATAAATTAACCAATGATATTTCCATCAAATCTCTGTTTTTGTTTTTATTAAAGCTTTCTGATCACTAATGAACCTTTGAATTTTTCTGAAAAATATTTTACTAGGAGTGCTTTATTTACATTGCACTGGAGCTGCTCAATGGGCTATTGGCATCGGTCTGGTAAACATCCCTGAGGATGATCCAAAGGCATGCCATCACAACTTTTATCCTCTGCAGAAGGGATGGCTTCCCCACTCTGATAACCTGCACGCAAAGTCGAGCACTTTATGGCTGAACAGTTTAACGAGGACCAATACCATATATTCTCAATCCCTATGCAGGCTGATCAAAGTGGTCAATTGATGGTATACATCAATGACAGCAACCAGTGGTACTTGACTTTGGTGTTCTACTGAGAGCCAAGTCTTTACGATCAGTCTACTGCTGTTTTAAAAAACCCTAATAGTTATTACGGCATAGGTTACACCGAGATTGGTGGAAATAAAAACTCAAGAAAAAGTGTTAGTTAAAGTAGGGTCGTACATCATTTTTCACTTGGTGAAATTTAAGCTTGGCTTTCATAACTTATAAAAATAGTATGAAACAAAAATCTCCTTTTATATGGAAAGCTTATTTTACGAACTAAGTTTACAATTTCGTAGAGTGATTTATTTATTTGTTTGTTTTACTATTAAAAAAATTATACAGTATATTTGGTACTTATCTGTTAAAGGGAGATGTAAAAAAAGCCGAACTATTATTAGTGATTTTAAATTAATTGTGGTAATAGGTACCTAATATACTTATATTGTATACTGTGTACATGCTTGTACTGTGGTATAATTTTTATGGCTCTTTTTAATGAATGATTATTGCTTATTTTTTATTCATTTTAACTCTTTGCTTTTATTTTTTTCAGTAATTTGCATATAGCTTTTAAATATTATTGTTTTACCAGTTTACTTGTTTTATTTTCTTACTAACTCAAAAGTATGTCTGAAAATCCAGTTTTTACATAACCTAAAATCGGAACCAAAGAATACAAAATATTGGTTTGACAGTCTGCACTGTAGACTACGCTGTTGTGACTAATATAGATATTTGAAAATTGAATTAGTTTTTCAGAATATCTTTAACTTCCTCAAAGTTGCCTTAGATAGAACATATGCTTTGTTTTAAATTGTATTGTTTTATGGTTATTTTTAGTAAGAATTCATTATAGCTATGAACAGAAATTCAAAAAATCAGATCTAATTTATTCAAAAAAATTTGCAAAAGGTTACTAATCTTAATTTGTATGCTTTAGGTTAAAGGTAGATATGTTGTTCTTGGTGACTATGCAGCTGTAGATGTTGGTGAAGTTTCTCTACATGAGGGTCAAGTCGTTGAGGTAGAAAAAATAGGATGTGCCGGTTGGTGGTACGTAAGAGGATTAGATGCAGGGTGCCAAGGGTGGGTTCCAGCTACTTATTTAGGCCCCATCAGTCAGAATAACAAACGAGGTTCTAGATCATCACCATCTATCAGTAGTCAAGGTAATTGTAATCTAAATACTTTTTATATAAAGTTGAATTTTTTTTAATTGTTTGGTTATTATTGATATTTTCGGGATTTTTTAAATAATACCGATATTATTACGTCACGTGAAGTTCGAATCGGAGATTCAAGAAATCACTCATTGAGCGGCTTGGTTCGCAACGATATCCTCGTAAATCCATGCGGTGCTTCAATCGTTCTTTCAACAGTTATTGCTAAGAATTTTCACATTTTTTTGTTAAAAAATATATATTACTTTTAATGTAACAATTTCATAATTTTTTTTGACATCGTTTGTTTGACTTTTTATTGCAAGTGCTGCTGATTTCCATGAGGTTTTTTTAAATTCTGGTTATTTCTCAGTTGATATAATTTCTACACATAAAATTTGAATCGCACATTTAACTAATCACTTTTTAACACGCTCAATCCTAAATCTATGTAGTGTTTCTAGTGTATTATCGGCAGTTATTGATATCGATTATCATGTGATTTTTAAATATCCTGATATATTTCTGACAATATGTAAAATTTTAATTATGCATTTGAATATTTAATTCTTAATGTAATGACTCAGTCTTTTTTTGTTGTTGTTGCAGTTATTGCTATTGATTTCCACATAGTTTTTAAAATCCGATATTTTTAATACAATATTATTTATTACAACAACCGAATCTCGAAATGAAACGCGCATTTAGCGACCCCTTTTTTGTAGTCTGATTCTCATTATTTTTTTAGATAGTTATCTGCTACGGATTTCATGATTTTTAATTATTATTTTTTTAAGTGTGATGATGATTTACAAAAAAGTTGAAAACTAAATAATAAATGCGTATTTCCACCTAACAGATGCGAGAATATCATCCATGTATTAGAATTAAAAAAAATAATACATATTCAATTTAAAAAATTGTATACAATTTTATTTGATTAAAATAGCTTTTTTTTATAAACGCAAAGTTTCTGTTACTTAAAATTAGTCACATGCATAGCTGTTATTATAAAAAGTATCTTGTAGAAAGATATTAGTGCTAGAGTGGTTTGTCGCAGAAATTCCAAAAAAAAAAATCTGGTTGGAATCTGCCAATTAATTCCAACCAGCATGACACCTATGTATAAACTTAATACGACTGCAAAGGGTAATAAATAGAGAATCTGTAACCATATAAATCTTCCATCTGTTCAGGTATGAGATTTTTCCGCTTTTTAGCGGATTTCCGCTTTTTCACTTTTATCTCTTTTATTTCAGCTTTTTTTTTATCAAAAATTCAGATTTTCTAAAAATTTCACTTTTTTTTATAAGTATTCCGCGTTTTTAGAAAATTTACCGATTTTCAAAGAGAAGCAGAAAATTCAAACTACACAGCTACCAATCCTTTCTCATTTTTACTTATTTTAGCTATTTTCTCCCCTTTTACACGCAGCAGATAAGATTTTCCGAATTTTTGCCCTCCAGATAGATCTGATTTTCGTAGTTGAACGACACTGCTTCTGACAAGCCTTTTAGAGGTCCCAAGCCTGGAATCTGCTAATATCTCGATTCTTATTCACACGATTTTAATATCAAAATGCTTCTCATATTTGCGTGTTGCGATTCTTATTCACGCGATTTGAGTATTGTATGTTGTGATTCTTATTTACGAGATTTAAAAATCCGATATTGTGATTCGTATTTACGCCTTTTTAAAAACCTACGTAGCGATTCGTATTCACCCAAGTTTAAAATTCAATGTCTTGATTTGCTCATGCGGTTTATAATATCAAACATTGATTTTCGTATTTATACGTGATTTTAAAATAAGGCATTGGGATTCGCATTCACGCATTCTAAAAATTATGCATTATAATTCTTATTTATGCAATCTGAAAATTACGCATCATGATTCGTATTTACGCGATCTAAAAATTTTGAATCATGATTTGTATTTACCCGTTTTAAAAATTCTATATCCCAGTTTGTATTTTCTCATTTTCAAAATCGTATATCTAGTTTCATATTCATGTGATTTCCAAATCCATAATTGTTACTCATATTCACGCAATTTTAAGATCAACTATCGCGATTCTTGTAAGAAGTAAATTTTTTTTTAAAAATTAGTTACTATAAAGGTGACTGTTTTACTAACGACGATTATTAGTATATGTAAGTGTTACAACATCAGGGAAACTGGAAGGGAATATATTCAAAACTTACATTCTGTGCTTGCAAAGAAGAAAAAATAGGATTTGTCACAAGATGATTAAAGATGAACTAACGACTAAATATAGCAAACATGTAATTTTTCAAACTGAAATAGCAATTTTTGTATGTTAAAGAGTTACTGTATATTTCTACTTCACTGTTATTGATATGTTTCAGAGGGCTCTAGTTAGATTAGACTATAATATGAACATAATGATTCGGTCCATTGTTAAAGTTTTTTTTTCAATATAATTTAAAAAGTAATATTACGGATATATTTGCTATAAATCACATAACAGTATTTATTAAAAGAAATGAAATATTAATGTATATTCTCAGTAGTTTTAATTTGCTAAACCAGGTAGTTTTTCAAGTAATAATTGTCTCTTATGTGAACTGAGGAAAAATGTAATTTCCAGCTTTATTTTTTCAATTAGTAATTTTTATTTTCCCTATATGTTAAGTATCAATGTAATCATTTATGTAATTATAGATTAGTACACAATTGTATGTCAACACATTATTTATTACCTTAAACTGTCTGGAACTTATTATTAAAGGGTTGCGCTTGCGTAAAATTTACTATCGTAAAAATTCAGCTTTTTTGCCTTTTGGCTAATCTCATCCCTGATCTGTTACATGGGACATAGAAGTAGAATCTGACTCCAAAGCACCTTTAACTGTATTGGTTCTTGAGTGACTCATATTTAAAATCAATTAATATTAGGTTTTCAATTATATACTTCCCTTAATAAATAGTATAAATTAATGTAAAATTTTTTTTTGTAGACTCAGGAAGTGGTAGCCTTCAACGTGCAGCTAGTAAAACAAGTGTTGCTAGTAACATGAGCAATACAAGTCAAGAGGCAGCTAATTCCTGATAATTGAGTATTTAATTAACTATAATAAAATCTTATTTATAGAATTTCTACTTATCCACAATTAACTTCCGTCACACAAATATATTTATCTTACAGTTGTTTGTTGTATATTTGTTGTATTTTCTCACTGATAATCAGATTTTTATATGTTATCAATTTAATTTTCTAATTTTATAACGGAACATTTTTACAATGATGGCTCTTTAGCATCTTATTGTTATAACTCAATTTCCAAGTTTTTTTTTGTTAGCATTTCAGCTAATCATAATTTAAACAGCTAAAATTAAATTATTTTACTAAAGCAAATCCTAATCTATATATTTTATAAATGTGTTTTTTCAGTTGTCTCTTTGAATTTTTAATTGAAAATAGTGATCAAATTCTGGTACAAAACTGTATATACATTTTTAGTCATTGTATAGATGTCAGATTTAGGTCATTAAAAACATCATTGGAGTAAATCATATTATTTATAAGGTTGTGTATTAATAAAATTGTTTCTTTTGTTGTTTAAGATATAATGTTTTGTACATATTTGTAAAAAAATGCATTTTCTTGTAAATATGTTGTTGTTTTGTGAGATGTCATTTATTTATTTCACCTGTATACCTTAGTTTGCATTTAAATTGGATGAAAATAGACATACAAATTAATTAGAATTGTATAGTTTTTAATCATTGACTGAATGCAGTAAATTTCAGAAATGTAATAGAAAATCAATAGAATAGAAAAATGATTTTAATTACATTTTTTAATAATAGCATTGATTTTAAAACTGTGCACAGGCAGAATTTTAAAGAGGCGAACTATTTCCTCTTACACTTTATTTAAAATAATTTCATAACTATACAATATATAGTGATGCATGCACGCTTTACATCAATTATTATTTATTTAAAATACATAGTTGGCACTTTGGTGCATGGACAAATTTTGTGAGAATATTTCTTCCTGATAGTTTCCCTATCTATTGATGTAAGGAAAATAACTTTGCTAAGCAGGGAAGCATGCAGTTCAAATTGTGACTTCTAAATGCAAGACTTTATAAAATAACATTGAATTTATTATTAAATAATAATTCATTTTTGTTAGATATTTTCTGTTAAGTTTTCAAAATTTTATCCTAAATTTTTTATTACCTACTTTCAGAACTTTATTTCAGATAATGTAGGGTAATAGATTGGCTATAATACCTATTATTGATGTTTATATGATTGGTTATTTTTTGTAAAATATCAAAAATGATCAGATGTTTATTTACTGTACTTTTTATATGAGAAAGAAAATATGTGTGTTCTAGAATAAGGCTTGAAAATTATTTATCACCAGTAAAACTGTATGTAAGACTTTTAAAAAAATAACCTTAAATTTTGAGAAAAAAATTCATTTTGAAATTGAATGAAAATGTACTTGGTTAATAAAAATGTATAAATTATTCATAGGTAACTTTTAAATTTAAATAAATTTATTGAAAGTCGTTCAATTAATTCCAAATCTCATGGACATTGAAATCATAGTTATCAATATCAAAATAGTGTGCAATTTTTATAAGCTTTGCTGTTTTTACTACAGGATTGAAAAGCTGTAAATTTTTACTCTTGAATAAAGGTTTCTGTTTGAATTGAAATTTTTTTTTTTTAGTTTCATTTAGTGTTGATTTATTTTATTTTTTCAAAATAAATATTGATTTACCACAAATTTTTTCACTGTACTTATGAATCTAATCCTGATATCTAATGAAATAAATTTCTTTTTCATGAACTTATTTTTAAAATACTCATACACTTGAAAAGTTGAACAAATAACTACAGTATTCTCTAATTTTATCTGTTTTAGTTTACATGTGACAATTATAATAATTATAAAATTAAGGCTACATAAAAAGTTTTATTGTTTATTATGTTATATTGTTATTGTAAACATATTGTTTTGATACAATCATCAGCCTCCTTTTAAAATTAAAAATCAAATAAAAATTGTTAAAGCTTTTTAGTAAAAAAAAAAATTTAAAAAATCAAGATTCTTGGAAAAAAGAATGACACAAAACTTCAAGGTCGAGCACCAGAAACCCGGATTGGCAAAATTTATGATTTTTAAAAAAATGGATTTATTGATTTAATATTATTTAAAAACAATAATATAGCTAAAATAATTTATATTTCTAACTAAAATGTTTAAAAAAATTGCAAGTTTTATTTTAATTACTGGATAAATAAAATCACAGTAATTATTGTTCAAGCTAAACATCCTAAAACCTTAAAGACAGGGAGACAATTTACATATCCAATCAAGAGTCAATTAGTTTAGATCAAAATGCATTAATAAAAAATATTGTTAGTTTCTTTGAGCAGAAGAATATAGAATAAGATAGAATAGCAATGAGAACTTTTTCTTCAATATTGTTTAACACTTAAAGTATTTAAATAAACTCAAAACTAAATGGATATAATTGAAGTATGTTTATTACTAGCAATAAACATATTTCAATTATATCCATTCTGTTTTAAGTTTTGTTTTTTATTTTGCTCTAAAGAAGCCAAGGTCAACCCTGGGTTATTGTGCCACTAATGATGATGAATATTACCAGCAATTATTTTAGATAAAGCAAATAAAAAATTATAATTTAACTAAACTCTTATCCACTTTCTCTAATTTTATTCATTTATTAGTCTAGTTTGAATAATAATTTACCCTTTCATTATTACTTTGGATAAAACATCTATTATATCAATGAAATCAGATTTCAAAAAGAATTACATACTAAAAAATATGTTTGTAAAAATATTTTCAATTTAATGATTTATTAAAAAAATTATATAAATTGGTTTAAATTGATAAATTTCTTTAAAAAAAATCAAAATTAATTTAAATCACGCCAACCCTGATTGAAACATGCTGCTTTTTTTTCTTTCTTTTTTTTAAAGCAATGAAGTAAATAAAAAAAATTAAGAATATTTTTTGCTTTAGCTTATTTGATTTCAAAACATCTGATGAATTCAGAAAAAGATACAGTTAGAAATTAAGAATACAAAACTTTAAGATACATACATTGCTTCAATTTGATTAAGTAAAAGTAAAATACATTTTCAACAAACATATTTAATATCATACATTTTCAAATATACAGCTAAATTTAATATATTTATAAAGTTTATTTACATAGCTAAAATTAAATCATCAACTTTTGCAGACAATTAATGTTTAGTAAATTAAATGTTTTCTTCCGAAAAAATGTACTTTCTTTTCAAATGCTGGAGATTTTATTGGAGTATTGTGCTCATAAAAGGGATTCATCGAATGCTGAAAATAAGAAATAGAAATTATTAAAGGAATTATATGCAAAGATTTTCCTAATGCTACAACTAAATACTAAAATTTTCCTTCTTATGCTGCAAATGAGTAGTAATTCATGAGTAGGGTAGATACATACAATTATAAATTTCCAACTGCTACAACTCAACAAAATATTTTCTTCTATTTTAATGCTACAGGTGAATAGAACATAATTAGCAAGGATATCATACGTGTAAATTAATTATTCATTTGTTATAGTTGAGTAAGGTAGATACTGATTATAAGATCCCTAGTAATATTATGCTACAGCTTGCACACAAATAATAATTATTAGTAATTCATAACATAGTTTCCAACTAAGGAGAATCAAAAACAGAGATATATTGGATATAGCACAATTTATCAGTATAAATGACAAACTTTGCAGTTACGGCTTATAAGGGAAATTTTGCCTTAGCTAAGGACGTTTTCTATTTATTGTGGATTAACCAAAAATGGCAATACAAAGTTCACTGAGCAAAATTAGAACACATAGCAATCTATTTTTATTTGAAAATGTTTTTATTAAAATATATCATATAATAAGGATATATTTTATTGCTTTCATCTGTAGAAGCTAAAAAAAAGGCTGATTTTGAAGACTATATACAAGCAAATTATGCCACTCACTAGACATAAGTCCAATCAAAGAATGAAACTAATTTAAGCAAATTAAGAAAATAACATTTAAAATAATAAGTCAAAATAGAAAAGCAGCTAAGACTAAATTTGTCTTATTTAATCAAGTTAGAAAGTCAGAAACACAAATCAAGCAAAAAAAGAATTTCTAAAAATATGTATGTAAGCAAAAAACAGCCTTTTTTTAACAATATATAATACAAGTGTTTTTATTTGAATTCTAATATTATTACATCTATTAAGGAATTGAAATATAATTTTATTATTTGTGTTATTAACAAAGCATCGAATAATTTTTGCTTTACTAGGAAAAAAAATTTAGGCATGTAATGAGTAAAGAATAGGATAACAGTAGTACTTTGGTCAAAATTAATCATGGTGCATAGCGTTTTTAAAAAGTGCTTAAAGGTGCTTATTTTCCGACTTTCGTTTTTTTAAAGCCCTTAAAGGTGCTTTTTTCATAGGGTATTTTTAAAAAGTGCTTAGATTTTTTTTCTTTACCATGTCGATTTTCGCCACGTATTAAACAAGAGCATGCTTTTCACATTGTTCTATTCAGCATTTTCACAAGTCATTCAATCGAAATCTATTTCGGCGTACCGTCGGTCCATAGCGTATGAAAGCGCCAATCATTTTACGTGTTTGATGAAATCCTATGCGTCTACTGAGCTGGGGGGTTTGGTGAGATTCTAGCACTCTCATGTGCAACTCTGCTGCATTTTGCAAGATATTCTCAATCTCAGGCTTCATTTTCCACCGTCTAGGATCGAGCCGAAAAACCTCATTTTTTTATAATGGCTAATATAATCAAGAAAAGAGTTCTTAGTCAGAAACTGGTTAGTTTATCACGATCATGTAAAGTCTTGGAAAATTATTTTGCATTTTGTCAATGTATATAGTGCATAATATTTTTGAGAGCTTGAAAAGTACTTAAAAGGTGCTTATTTTTTGTTGAAAGATTTGGCTATGCACCCTGCTAATAATTCTAAAAAGAAATTGACAATTGAATTGGCTTTTTCCAAGAAAATAGGTTTAAAAATCAAGAGCATTAATTATCCCTATTAATTTCCAACAATTAAATTCCACAAAAAACTGGTTAAATTTAGATTTGTTACATGCAGTACTGGATGTTATAATTCTGTTTTTGGAAAAAGATTTTTTAAATATTTAAACATCATTTTAAACAAAATTATTTCTAATGATAAACATTTCTTACATTTTGACATTACGATTTTTAAAATTTATTTACGAGTATACCACTCAATAATTGAAGGAATATTTGTTTAAAAATTTTTGATAAATATTTGAGTAATGAAAACATTATTAGGGAAGATTGGATTATTTATATAATGTAAACATTTCTGAAAATTATCTATTTAATGGTATTTGATTTTACAGACAAATTCAAAGTTCAAATTCAATGGGAAATTGTTATTCAAGTGCATTTGCTAATATTTCCTTACATTTTTATGAACATAAATTTTTAGAATATAATTTATTAACAGGGTTTATACTTATTGATGATTTAATTATTTTTGATTGTAATGATTTTGATTTAATAAAGATATTTATCCTAAAGAACTTAATTTAATAAACACTAATTCAGATGATAAAGGGGCTAATTTTTTAGATCTTGATATTAAATTTCATAACAAAAAATTTTAATTGGATTATGCGATAAAAGAAGAGATTTTAAGTTCAATGTTATTAGTTTAATATTTTAAAATTTTTAAGAATATTTTGTCTGGTCAAATTATTAGGTTTAAATTTATTTGTAAAAATAAAAAAAAATTCTTTCAGCAATTGGGAATCTCAAAATTATTTTAGAAAATAATACTTTTCTTTTTAATTACTGTTAATTATAATTTTTTAAAACAATGTATTTTAAAGGCCTTCAACTAATTTGGCCGTTATTGTTATTGAAGCCGGCATAAATAGGCCTATAATTTGTGCTTCTAACTTTCTAAATTGTTTAGACATAAGTCATAATATTGTATTAGTTGTTGTACCAGATATTTGAATAGATGAACCCTACCGATTTTTTCCCTTTCTTTTTAAATAAGATTAGGCAAAAGTTTTAAAAGAAAAGAAATGTTAAATGTTTAAAATGATTGGTCATTCAGAAAAAAAATTGAAATTTTTTTGGGAGTGTAGGAAGTTTCCTCACAATTCGGAAGTCTTTCGATTTTTTTTTTTTTTTGAGAGAGAGAGAGTTGGCAGATTTGTCATATATTATTGTTGAGTAGAGCAGCACTTTACTTTAGAGAAAACCAAACAAAAAAAGGCTGCTTGCCTTTATCGATTTTCATTTTCTAAAAATTAAAATTCTGTTTTAAAATTCTACAAAAATTAAAATTTTTCCAGGCAAATTAGGTTATTATAAAAATTATAATTTTTACAAAACAAGATTAAGATTCTATGTATAAAATAGCAAAATATTTAAGTTGAAGTTTGAGAAGTATAATGAAGCATATAATTTTAGAGATTTTGCTATTTTTATTCAGTTTAAACTAAGCAGGTTTAAATAGCTAAAATTAATTTTTAATTATGACTTTATCTTGGATGAACTATAAATATCCGCACACATAAATTAAACACAAACACACACATCTATATATATACAGCGGAACCCTGATTTTACGTTTTTCCTCGAACTAGCGTTAGAAAATATAAGAACATTTTTCAAAAATTGTCACTTACGAGATGATCTACTAGAAATTATGTGTAATATTTATATTCTTTTTGTTTTTAGATACAGTTTTAAAAATATCAATGCTCACCGTTGCTTGCAAATTCAGTCAATGACTTACATTTGTAAATGTTTCAGAGTTTTTATGCTTTCAAACTCTTAATTAGTTGCGAGTATATCCTCCCATATTTCCGATTTGCTCATTTTTATCACTGTCATCTAGTGAGATCTCACATACAAAAAGGTATAATATAGAATAAAAAGACTGTCAAAAAAGCTAACAAACAGATAATAATATAGAATAAGAGGACTGTCAGAAAAGCTAATAACCAAGTCTTTTTATAAAAAAATAAAAAAAACAAAAAAAGAGTTTGTGAGCTTTGTAGAATAAAATGTAAGAATAAAAAGAAAATGTAAGAATAAAAAGGAAGTGTTTTTAAGGGATGGTGCTTATACTTTTACAAGAAGGGTGCATTTATTGGGATCAAATGGCAAGCAGGGGGGACCACCCTTTAAAAAACGTTAAGGATGAACACTGAGTATTGTTATAAGCAATTTTCACAAATCAGCAGAAAATGACATAGAAAGTGTGATAACGTATGAAATGGACAATGTAAAACCGGGGTTTAACTGTATATATATATATATTGCTATTTTTTTTTCTTTTCCTATTTTTATTTTCTTTCATTTGCATAAAACTCTCATATGATTAGTTTACATTTTTATTGACATTAGTAACATATATTATAGTAAACTACATCTTACTATAATATATATTACCACCATAAGAAAGAAAAAAGAAATTCGAATGTATCAAAAAAAAATTTACACACTTTTATATAGATCTCATAAAAACTTCACGAAAAAAACTCTTGATTGAATGAATCCAACAGAAAATGGCGTGGGAAGCAGGATAATGTTCGAAACGGACAATGTAAAACCGGGGTTTCACTGAATATATATACATTGCAATTTTTTTCTTTTCCTATTTTAAATTTTTTTTTTAATTTGCATAAAACTATCATATGATGTGTTTACATTTTTATTAACATTGGTAATATATTATAGTAAGATACACCTTACTATGATATATATTACTGTCATAAGAATGAAAAAAGAAATTTGAATCTATAAAATAAAAAAATTTACATACTTTTATATAGATCTCATAAACTTCATGAAAAAAATTCTTGATTCCATCTTCGTTCTTCTGGTCATGAAGCATAATAAATCGCATTTCTGGAGAAAATTAAGTTAAATTTCTTAAAATAAAAAATTATAGCTTAACAATAAATTCAATTAAAAAAGAATTGAGAAGACAAATTTTGCAAAAATGCAATATCAATTGTAAAGTGATACAGTTTGTTAAACTATATTTTTTCATAGCTACAGTTTAATATCCATTCTCAATTTAAATTAAAGTTATTTAAGGGATTTAATTACCTACTAAAATAAACAAATATAATATTAATATAAAACATAAGATGATAATATCGGGTTCTTCGGAAAGTAATTTCGTTTTTCCAACAGAGGATTTAATTGTATTTTTTTGAACCCAACTTCACACTTAAGCCGCATTATCATTATATGTTTTGAGAACTGTTACAGCAAGGCTTGTGTGTGAAAAAGTTCCAATTATTCTACGCAGTAGTTTTTGGTTGGTGCCCTTTTAAATATGAAGAGCATTAAGCACATTTTTATCATATTTTACTTTTTTACTATAGAAAAGGTAAAAATGATGTTCACGCCAGAAAGAAATTAACCGATGTGTATGGAGAAGATGTGTCGACTGTACGCCAGTGCCAGAACTGGTTTGCCAAATTTCAATCCGGCAATTTTGATGTCGAAGATGCACCACGTTCTGGAAGGCCGGTTGAAGCTGATAAAGGCATTAATTGATGCAAATCGGCGAATAACAACACATGAGATCAGTGAGCGGTTAAATTTATCAAATTCAACTATTTATGACCACTTGAAAGGCCTAGGTTTAACCTCGAAGCTCGATATTCGGGTTCCCCATGTTCTCACGGAGAGAAATTTGTGTCGCTGCGTTGACGTCTGTGATTCGCTTCCCAAACGTCACGAAAATTATCCATTTTTGAAGAGGATCATTACTGGGGTTGAAAAATGGGTTGTCTATAACAATATCAAACGCAAGAGATCATGGAGCAAAAAAGATGAACCGGCTCAAAGCATTTCGAAAGCCAATATCCATCAAAAAAAGGTGATGCTGTCCGTTTGGTATAATTTTAAAGGAATTTTTTTAATTTTTTTTGTTTTTGAGCTTTTACCGGATAACACCACAATTAATTCAGAAGTCTACTGTCGTCAGCTGGATAAACTGAATGATGCACTTCAACAGAAAAGGTCTGAATTAATTAATAGATAATGCGAGACCTCATACAAGTTTGGTCACTCGCCAAAAGCTGTTACAGCTTGAATGGGATACACTGCCACACCGACCATATTCTCCAGATCTGGTGCCTTCGGATTATTATTTGTTCCGGTCATTGCAAAACTTTTTGGACTGTAAAATCTTTTCTTCAAATGAAGACGTCAAAAATTACCTGGATCAGTTTCTTGCCAGCAAAGACCAAAACTTTTATGAGCAAGGAATCATACTACTACCAGAAAAATAGCAAAAGGTGTTGGACCAAAATGGCCAATATATAATTAAATAAAATATTTATTCATTATATGAAAACTGTCTTTCATTTCCCCCCATAAGAAACGAAATTACTTTCCGAACAACCCAATAATAACAAGCACTAATACAAAATTTATTTGCAATAACGTTAGTTTTATAATAACAATTTATATTATTCAGTTATAACAAATAATAGTGTTTTATTTCGTGATCATAAAGGAAAAAGAATCTTCAAGATAGTAAATTAATTTTTATATCTTCAGAGATAGCACACAAAAATTTCATTACTTAATTTTACATTTATTTAAAGTTAGAAGAAATTAAAGGGATTATTATAAGCTCAATTACAGAATAAGATTAGTAGGCTACTACATATTTTTTAAGCATTTGTTAGTATACGTGTACATTGTAAGATGAGCGTGGGTAGGGGGGAAAGAGAAATCTCTGGACTATGTTAAAGCAACTAAAATACTACCAAAAAAAAAAAAGACTGCAATATCTTAAAAATAAAAATTATGATCAGACAATATAAATTTGCTACAATACATAACACAAAACGTTAGATTATGTACAAGATTTATTAATAATGTGGAAAAACTGGCAAAAGGAGTAAGAAGAAAATGGTTGAATGTGTGTACAAACATATCATTGCAATTTTATGCAAATTTTATTAATTAATAATTCTCTCATTTTCAGCAATTTAAAATAAATAAATAGTTATAAACTAAACTCAGTGGCGCGACAGCCCATAGAGGGCCATGGCCTACTGTGCCCATCTCAGTTTTCTTGACCTTGGGCTCTGAGGTGCAGGAGCAGATGTTCCGGTCAGGTGGTCAGCCGGACGCGGAACCCCCAGTGTTTAGTTCCCAAACATGCTTGGTACTCATTTATCGACCCGCTAAAGGGATGAAATGCTGAGCCAACCTTGCCCGGCCCGAGGATCGAACCAGGGACCTGTGGCACGACAGCGTGAAGAGCTATCGCTCACCCACCGGGCGTCAAACGAATAGTTATAGCAACAATAAATAAATACCAATCAGGGTCCTCAGTCAATTTCTGAAAGAAAATTTGCCAGACTTCCTAGATTTTTCAAGAGAATGGCAACAATTTTCTGAGGGACTATATTTTTGCTTAACAGCAATTTTTTTTTCATTTACATAGTTAGAAACTAACTGTATTTCACTCTATAAGTAAATATTTTACTAATTAATTTTTATTTTTTGTCTGTTTACTTAATCTGATTAAATGTAAAATAAATGTAACCACATTAGAATGAAATTATTGCAAGAAAAAATTGTAGCAGATTTCAGAAATATTTATTTTAAACCTTAATTAGTATATCAATTATACTATATATTATTTTTTTATTTTGGCCACTAAAACTAAGTCTCCTGATGATTTCAATTTCATCTTTAATTGTTAGATACTAACACTACTTCCATTTTTAAGAAAATACATGGAAATTGAAATATGTATTTTTCACTAGAATCACAATTGATGTAATCAAAAATTATAATAAATGCAACATACAGGGTGCATAGCCAAATCTTTGAATAAAAAATAAGCACTTTTTAAAAACTTTTCAAGCACTTTACAAAACTTTTCAAGCACTCAAAAAATTCATATTCAATCAATGATATTATTGAAAAACAAAAACTTTTTATAAACAGTTTTAGCATTAAAAAAAAAATCAAAAAGCAACGGGCGTAAATTGAAACAAACAGTACTTTCCCACATCACCGAGTGAATTCAACTTGACCCTGAACTCTGAACAAAAGTACCCTTACCCCCTACGTCAAAAAAAGCGTTAGAAGTAAAATAAAATAAACAAGAATAAAATTAAAATAAATTAAAAAGAAAAACATTTCGTAAGGATCTGATCTCTATCCAAATTGGAGCACTCGGGTTTCGGTTTCAGGTGTGCGCGCATGCGCAAATCATAACGTGGGTACGACACGAAGTCCGCATGAATGATTACGTAGCAAACTCCCCATTTTTCGTGAAATGCATGGGATCCACCAGATATCACTGAAGGGAGAAAAAAAATTTATTTGGAAAAAAAAGCACTTTTTAAAAATGCCAGCTGAAAAAAGCACTTTTAAAAACGAAATCCCCAAAAAAGCACCTTTAAGTACTTTTTACAAACGCTACGCACCCTGAACATAGCAAACATTAAATGTACTGAAAAAAAGAAAAAACAATTTTGATGTTATAAGACAAATTACTACAGACTACTTACTACTTGCAGTTACAAAAGCTGACACATTCCACTCATTAAACTTATCAACTGATTTCAGGTACATATTAGGTGTTGACATCATTTGTTCATCAATTAAATCCAAAGAAGCATGGGCAATAAATTGGCTTAGATGGCGATGATCTTCTTTCTAAGGAAGAAAAAAAAAAATATATATATATATATATATATATATATCAATGAAAAATACGCACTGATGCAAGTTTTTTTTAATATTCAGTGATGCCAAATTATTATATCTTAAACCATGAACCATCCCAAAGGTCAAAAAATGTCAGGTGCCTTATTTGAAGTATCATAATTGATGCCCAATATTTTAGTAATTTTAAACCTCTTCTTCTTAATACAACATTTAACCACGAAGTTCTGAATACAAATCTTTATGATTAATTCAAATAACATCACACTCGATACAGCCTTTTAGTTTTTAAAAAATTTTATGTACAGTAAATTTCTTTCAGGCTACGATTAGTCTTAATTTCCAAATGGCACCATCTATGACCCAGAATTGAACTTCTGTCACACCAATATGTTACACACCCACTTATAGGGTGGACCCATCCATACATCCACAGATATTAATTTTGACATGAGCCAGAGAACAGTCAATCTCCAATCCAGTACCCCTGGATGTATTGATTTGTTATGGGATTATGGAGGACTTTGGAACCAGACATAAATAAAGTGCACCAGTCACCACTTACTATAGGGGGAGTCTTCGGCTGGCTGGATTCGAATTCCCGTCCTCACAGTTGTTAGTCCAGCTCCCTGCCAACCGGGCTATCCCGGCCAAATGTTAGATATGTACCAAATGTGGATTTTAGTCTAATATTAAACCATACGAGACAAAATAAATGACCAAGCTAGAGCCTTGCATCTAACACAGGTTTTGACAAGCAGCTTTGTTTTATGCATATTTGACACAAAGAAACCCTGAAAGAAAACTTTGCAAGAATCAACTATACTGCTACAAAACTTGAACAAGGTTACATACTCCAGATAAGGACACCAACGTTGTAGAAATAATCGTTAAGATACTTCTAGTTTGTGGGACCATTATTTGTTGTATGAAGATACGATCATCTTCTTCCTCCCAAGAGGATTTTTAACTATAGACATGCATCCATAAATTTTTAAAAAATATTTCAATTGAGGCTCTTTAGTTTCAAACAACTGCAATTCAGTTTTAACTAGCACCAATTCTTGACATGCAGTATTAGTAACAAAAAAAAGAAGAGTGAGAAAATTATACAATTATTCAAAAATACGAAAATTGGTGTAATTAAGTCAGGGCCTGACCCATCCTGGAAATATTTGATTTCATCAATTTTATAGTTTAGTAGTTAAAAGTATTGTAAACGATCAATCAATCAGACCCTGATTGGTTACATAAAAAAAATTTCCAGTCAACTATATGGGAAAATTACACTTTAACTCCGGGGAGGAGACTGTCAGACAAAGTGTAACAGATACAGCATGAAAATATAATAAATTCTTTTTATAAAATAAACAAGTTTTTAAAAAAATCATGACAATTTAATAAAACATTTTTAGCTACATCCTAAGCTATATTTTAAAATAACTAAAATTTTCCAATTTTTATAGAAAAAATTTTTTACATTTCAACCTACTGATTATTAATCTGACGAAAAAAGGAAAAGATGGGATAAAAATTGACATAAATATTAGATGGCAATACCTACTTTAAAAGGTTTTCATACAATAGTCAATCAAGAAGACAACATAAATTTGAAAAAAATAATATAAATATAAAAGTTAGTTCCAGCAAAGTGCAGGTCAATATGATTTGCAATATAATTGCAGGTCAATATAATTATCTTTTTTAATATTTAAAGCACTCTTCCTATTTATTTGTTCTTATATCTTTAATAAATTTTATATTTATTTTGCTTATGTTTTAGATAAAATTTATTTTGCGTTTGATGGTTAGTATATTGTTTACGATTTATTATATTGCATAACTGCCAGCAAGATTTGATTAATTCTTAAACTATACCCCTATTACATGTTTAGAGCAATAAATGAACAGGAAGTCCCCTATTTAGGGGTCTGTCTAGGTTTTTCTGAAAGGTACCTATTTTGTGAAAATTTAGACATAATTTGTGAAAAATTAAAAAATTATATTCAAAAATCAATACAAAAACATGGTAAAAACATAGATTTATCGTTTCTTAAGGGATACAAAAATAAAATTTTAAAAAAAAGTATTTTATGAAATTTCCTAAAGTTGAATTTGTGAAACTACCGTTTTACCTAAAATTGAATTTGTGAAGGTACCTCTAAACAGTAGTAAATTCGGCCTGGGCAGACCCCTAGTATTAAAATGACCACTTATTGCATTCTTAAATTCATTCTTACTGTTGAAAATAAAATTTTTTTAAATAAATATTTTTTTAAAATTTAGTACCTTTTCTTTAAGCAGTTAAGTGAGGACTAGAAACAACAAATGACAGTTTAGACGAGGAAATTTAACATTAGTTTAATTAAATTTCATTGGCACAAGCAGGTTATTCGATATGCAATTCACAGTGGAGACGACTGTATATACACTAATAGAATGGGGATATTTCCGTATCTTGATTTGTTAAAATCACCAAATGGATTTTGGGGAGATTTCCATATCATCACTAAGTCTTGGAAACTTCCAGGCAGCGGCGAGGGAGAAACTAAAAATAAGACATCAAAGAAAGGGACCAACTCGAAAGGTTTAACTCAGAACCACCCCTAGGCAAACATCCTTTCTTCAACAAAAAAAAAAAAAAATTGGCAAGTTTATAATCTATTTGGCGATTGTATTTGGGAGGATATTTCCATATCCTTATCTGTTGCGCCAACTTCAATCGCCAAGAAGCCAAATAGATTTTAAATAAGCAAATTCTTTTTTTAAAAAAAATATGTAGATGTTTGCCCTGGGGTGGCTACGAGTTATACATTTCGAGTTAGTCCCTTTCTGTGATGTTTTTTTAAAAATTTTAGCTAGGAAGTTGCCAAGACTTGGCGATTATTCTGCCACAGATCAGGAGTAGTTGGCACGGCAAATCACGATACGGAATTATCCCCTGGATTTTAAACTTGTAAATTAAAAAAAAAAAAAACAGTTTGAGGTTTGCCCAAGGATGTTATATTGGATCTCTTCAGTAATAATTAATTTTTTTCCTTGGTTTCTCGCGGACCGCTGACCGGAAGTTGCTAAGGATCGGCAATTATTCAGCCGCAGTTCACGATATGGAAATCCTCCCAATATAAATACTAAATTATTTTTAAATGAAGGGATAAGGAGTGAAATGAGAGGCTTAGCATACTTTAGCATCAGTTCTTGAAGCAGGTGAAAACTCCATTTCAAATATTGGATTATCATAATAACCAACAATGACAAAATAATAATTTCCACCACCTGCAGACATTATCTCAAGAGTTCTACAATCAGAAGAAACTAAGTTTTGTAGTCAAATAAAATTTGATAAATGTATATTTAGCAGTAAAAATCTTTAGTCTCAGAGTGCAGGACTCCTCTTGGTATGGATATTTCAGAAGCAGTAAAGTAAATTATAAACAAAAAGGCAGAGTACTTTTAAATTTAGTATTGAGAATATTATAATATTTTTCTTTTATTTGTTGTTTACTAATGACTCTAAGTAAAGCGTTTTCCTCTGCTTAGTTCTGTTATATTGAAAAAATACAGCTGATGGGTTTTTTCGTTTGGAAATTGAGCAGTGAAAACTGAGCATTAGAAATTTATAATTGCGTATTTCTTTTTTAAAGATGGCAATATTTTGTAAATTGCTTAAGTTTAGTGAAAACTAGATGTTAGATGTAATTTGTAAATCCTATAAATGATATTTTTTTTTAATTTTTCTATTATTTTTTAGCTTTTTTATTTCCGAATTTCATCTACTCCAATCTGCTCAAGAATTTAAACCTTCCTTTCATCAAAATTCATTTGAAGTTGTTCTAGAGCTGAGATAAATATTTCATTATGTCCCAACAGCGGGATGTTATCGAACAGAAGCAAGGACATAATAAGATTCTCCGGATAAGAGGTGACAGCGAAACAAATTTGGATGATCTTTTCAACGCTGTTATGCATCCGAAAGGAAATCAAGCCCATCAAAGTAAACCGATGCGATCTCGTAATTTGCCCAAATCATTTTTTCAACAACCCGAGCGCGGATCGAAATCGGCGTCTCATAGTCGAGAATCTAGTACCGATAATACTTTTTCCAGTCCTCCACCCCAACAAGTACCACAAAGTAACAATAATAACAACAATAGAAGTGCAGCTAGTCCTGGTATTTCAAATAGCAATAATGCAGTCAGTCCTCCGCCAGCTCATCCAAATGGATTAGTTATAAATCATCCACGAGCACATTCATCACCAGCTTCGCTTCAACAAACTTATAATGCAGCTCAACATCAACATTTGCGTCAACAGAGTTATGATATCACCGACATTATACCAATGCCAGCTGGTTGGGAAATGGCCAGAACAGAAAATGGACAAAGATATTTCTTAAAGTAAGTTTGTTTAACATGTCAATTCATTACTTGAGTACTATTCTGCTATTTATGTATTAAAATGCAAAAAAATCTCTTATAATTTGTGACAACCGTTTATTTCCTGGCTTGTGATTTTTGTCAACAACACTTTTAGACACTAGAGAAGGAGCTTGTGTTATTTTTTTAATTTTCCTCTGCAGACTCTGTTTGTTATCTGCTCTTTAATTACCAGGGCTGCAAACAACCCGGGTTTTTTTCTAGAAAAACCCTACCCGGGTGAGTTTTATTGGGTTTTTCTTGTTTTAATGGAGTTTTTTTCAAAAAAGAAGGCAGGGATAAGTACCTTATTTTAAAAAAGCCTATTTTAATATTAATAATTAAGTTTAATTTTATAAATTGGCTTAACATATAGGTATTAATAATTAATGCAAATAAATTGACACGATTCTTCTGACATCACATTACAAAATGTTATATGTACTCACAAACATCACACATTAATTATTATTACATTAGACATTAACTTATTTTAACACAGAATTACTTTTTATTTATATTTTAATCTTAAAATATATCTGAGAAAAAAATTTTCTTTGCATAGAAAGCGAATCAAAGGCAATGCCTAATCAATAGCCATACAGTGAAGTCTAGCCAGTAAGGTCACTCTCCAGTCTCCAACATAGTTAGTTTTTTCACCATAGGTTAATTTTTTTTTTTAGGATAGACTATGTATATATTTCAATAGAATAGCTCTTTAATATGACATCGGATAAATAAGAAATCAATCTTAGAAAAACCCACGTCAATTTTTCAGTTAATTACTTAATAAATTATACAAATCTGTTAATTACTCAATAAAAATATAAATTTTGTTATTTTAAAATTGCGGATTTTAATAATAGCATTTATTGCCCACTCATTTAATTTATCATAATCATATTTTAAAGCCTTAACTCCTGCCTGTAACGAATATCCTATAATGAATATTAGACATAAAAAATAACAGTATTTTATAATTAGCCATCTCCTCTTCCTGAACTTTAATTTTTGGGGGGTATTTAAATCCTGATAGTTCCCATTTCAATAAATTCTCACTGATTCTTGATTTTGCAATAAATTAAAGTTATAGTGGCTCTAAATTTGTCCTATTTGTTGTTTAATTTCTCTCAGATCACTGCCTAGCTGTTGCAAGAACTAGGCCACTATTTTGATGCAGGATGCCATATTAATATTTGTCTAATACTCAGCTAGTTCAATGTTCTGAAAAAAAAAGCTGTTAAAATAAGAGGGGAAAAAAACTTAGTGGAAGTGTATAAGACCAATGAAGGACTTAACTATGTAACTATCACTAGCATTTTATGTTATTTGTGTTCTATATATAAAATAACTGCAAGTTAGAAGTTTTCTCATTCAGAGTGTTTCCTAATTTATTTTGGATTATGCTAAATTAGTCCTAATGTTTCTTCTATTGATGAAGAACTGTAGTTTATTTGATGTATTGTGTATTCAACAAATTTTATATATTTACCTGTAACTTGAAATAAAATTTTCTTAATTACTTTTAATTTCAAGAAATTATTCTTATTGAAATTGTTGAGAACTATTTTTAACAAGCACTTTTTGACTGATTTTGCATCTTATTTACTTCCGTCTTTTTTCCCCGAAATATGTTAACTTTTGTACATTAATAGTGTGCCCATTGTTGTCATTTTATTACTATTCTGTTTTGGGGGCTTTAGAAAAATTGCTCAATTGTTGATGCTAGTGACAACAAATTAATTTCTGTAATATGTGTACAGTAGGTATTGTGGTTTTAGGTTTTTACATCTCTTCCACTATAATAATTATTCACAGTATTAATATAATAATAAGCAGGCTATTTATCTTCTTTCCAGTTCATTACATTAAATAAAATAATAAAAAAACTATGAGTAAGAAATCTCGTTTAAAAAAAATTCTGCACACAGTGATTAACTATTATAACTAGTTTTGATCCTTTCATCACCACCTTATTTTGATGAAATTTGTTTAAAAATCAAGGGATGATTTTCTTAGAAAGCCAATAAAGCTAAAAGTAGGATAATATTGCCATGTGCATAAACACTTCTAAAATAATTGAAAAAAATACCTGATATTTAAGCGAGAAAAAAGTTTGTAGGAAGCAATTATCTGCAGAAACTTATCTATATTGTAATAAGAATAGTGACCAGATTTTATCTATTTGTTTAAATTGTGTGAATATGAATATCAATGCATGATTTTTCAATCCTGTGATTACAAACCTTTAGATTTAAAATCATGTATACATACTAATCTCGGTGTTTGATTTTAAAATCTCGTTAGTATGAATCTCAATGTATAGTTTTAAAATTTTATGAGTACAAATCTTGATATTTGATTTTAAAATTCAATGAATATTGATATTTGATTTTAACACCATGTGGAAACGAATTCTGGTGCATAATTTTAAAGTCACGTGAATATATAATAATGAAATTGGCCCTTGATCATGTGAATACAAAACGCAATGTTTAATATAAAATTTTGAAGATAGGAATCGCAATCCGAGATTTTACATCAAGTGAATATAATTTTAAATCGTGTTTTCATTGGTAAGAAAAATCGTAAAAATGAATATTTTTTTTCTCATTAATTTGAAAAAGATAAACTTACTTTGAAAAGGGAGATATTTCTTTCCTTTTAAGTAAAAGTTAAAAAAATTTCCACAATGGGAAAAAATGTTCCATGAACGGCGTTCACACATCCGTGTATATTACTCAGATCTGCTTAACTTAGTACTATGTCTAGTAATTCTTTTAAGCCAATCAATATTAGGTTGTTATAGTAGCCCTTTATAATGTATTATTATTAAAGTAACAAGAAACAATATTTTCCATGTTGTTCAATAATGTAATCTAACTTTTGCTTACAATATTTTTGCTATGTAATCTGTTTTAAATGAACATTTATACTATTGCCCCAAGACTTGAAAATATTTAACAAGCCTTGGGTCCATTGTTTAATTAAGATAATATCTCTACCATATTGTGTTACAAGCTTATGCTGTATATTATCTTTCAAAATGAGATTTTTATTTTTACAGCCATTTAACTAAAACTACTACATGGGAAGATCCTCGTAAAAACTTGAGCACTGGTTCTCTCTCAAGTTCATCAGGTGTCACCTCTTTAAGTCCAAGTACAAGTCCAGCTTCATCTCTTATCAATTTGCAGTTAGTAAATAATTTAGCTCAAGGTCCTTTGCCTGATGGTTGGGAACAAGCTACCACTCCGGATAATGAGATATACTATATCAATCACAGAACCCAAACCACCAGCTGGTACGATCCTAGATTGCGTAAGTGTATTTTTTTTCTTCATTGTTTTCAATACTATTTTAAATCTTATAAAAAAAAAGTTCTGCTTATTTCTTATAATGGATCACTTGACTTTTCTTATTAGTTTTCATATGGTTATTAATAAAATTTTCTAATATATATATTTTTTATATTCTGAACTTTATAAAAGAAAAGTATTAATTTGATTGTACAACAAGCCGCTGGTTGCTATTCGCATTACTGCTCCAAACAGTGTATTCATTACAGAAAAAAAATGAGAGAGATTTTCTCACCCTTTCTCAAAAACAGGGTGAGATTTCAAGAAGTTAAGTGAGATTTCTAAAAATTTAAAAAACGCGAATAGACTTGGAAAAAAAATTATTTCTTTAATTTTCATTTTTCGCATCTTCTAATTGAATATTTTTGCTCCATCATCATCTGAAAAATGTTCAATATCTACTTTTTCATCGGCTATTATATTTATTTGGCTGAAAAATATCCGTATTTGTTTCGTTTTGACCGTTTCTGTCGACATTTGTTTCATTTTCATTTGTCAGTTACAGAGTAGAAGATGTCCCCTTAACAAGGTATTTGTCCATCTTACATTCATGCACAAAAAATGTAAACGTCTTACATGAAGAAACCTTACCTACGGTGAACACGTGGTTGCAGAGAAAGGGATTCTGTTATTTGGGGGTGGTGTTCTGCTGTTCACACCGGTTTTTGAGCAATACTGATAAATAGGGAAGTTAGATAATGAATGAATAGGGAAGCTAGATAATGAATTAATGAAAGATCAAGGAAGGAAAGTGAAACGGATTTTATTCAAAATGGCAAAAGACGAAATTTTTTCCAAAATTCGTGCATTTGAAATTGATTAATAGAGTGCGCGAACTTCTCGCATTAATAATTTTTTATTGCGAGAAAAGAAGCAAATATGTGAAATTCTTGCGTTCTCGCTTTGTTGTAAAAACACTGTCCAAAGTTATTCACAATTTTGGGTGTTGATAGAAGGTCATAGATATGAGAATTATACTTTAAATGTGTATAATGTTTGTAAATTCTCCAATTTATACACTAAATGTTTTTTAAAACTTACCATTATGGGATATTTGTAAAAAAATTTTAAAAATTTATATGTTTACAAGAAACTTGAGAAAAATTCATAGAGATTGTAATATAACAAAATTTTACTGATTTGGGAAAATATTCTTTTATTTTCCAGCAACCTGAAATTAAGAGCTTGTACTTAGCATGTTAAAGTGAACTATTTTTAAGATTTTAAATTTTAAAAAAATGTAGAGCGATTAATTTTAATTAATATTCTAATCAACAATTTAGTGTGTATCAAACCTTTTGCTCAATATAGGTTTTAAAATAGAATTTAATTTTGGGAAGCATTAATCTCCTTCTATATTAACTGGAAGTAAAATGTATGCTTAAATCTTTTCAGCTCCCCAGTTGCAGAATACACCTGTTGTGCCAATCTTAGGTTATGGAGCTCATAGTCAAAGTGTCTTAGGGCTATCATCTCAACAATCTCAGGTAATTGCAGTTCAAACATTTTAATGTTACATTGATGTATTTTTAAGCATGTAGATTAGGGGTGCACAACCTTTTTCAGTGAAGGGCCACATGCACAGCAGATTGACCAATGAAGGGCCGCATGCCAAAGTGTTTAGACCGACATATTGAAAGCAATTGTTGGTGTTGATTGTTATATAAACATCATTGTTTATATAACACTAAATTCTTCTTGTCGGTTAACCTTGTAATCTCTTTGCAGAAAATACAATACTTTAAAACGTTTAAAATTAGAAAATGCAAAACTGATTACTTAAGAAGGAAAACAGAATTCGAAAATCAGAATCAATTTATCGGAAAAAAATTAGATAAATTGAAATAATTAAAAAACTATGGAAAAATTGAAATTTTTTTATCACATTACAAAATACAAAAGTCCATTTAAATATAAATTTTAACTTTAATTTTTTTCTTCATAGAATTAAATTTCAAATAAATAAATATTCTAGTCATTAATATAAATTCAAGTTAAATACTTTGATTTAAAGAAAGTTTATAGGGTTAAAAATGATTGAAACTAAAACTAAACCCCTTAAGTGTAAAATAAGACTTAGCATTTATTAGGGAATGTACTTTATCTTACAGACATTTTTATTTTAAATTAATAATAAGAGGCTAAGAGAGGGAAGAAAAAGAAAGAAGAAAACACATTACTAAATTTTAAGGAACTATATTCCTTAATAATAAAAAACTATTAAGATACTTGTTTACAACTTTTAATGACGAATATATTTTTAACATGACACTTACTATTTACAATTAATACACAATCAATTAACAATCAATAAAATTTACATTACTTTTCGAAACTTATCTTGATTAAATTTTTTATACAGTTAAAATTTAATGATATCAGGGATGTGATTCTTCTGCGGATCCGCTGATTTCCGCTTTTTTCAGATTTTTCCAAATCTTCCGCTCTTTTTTCAAAAATTTCCGCGCGGAAAAAATTTTTATGCAGTAAATGATATTTTGTTGAAAATTTTTTTCTTCTTTTGTTGAAAATCAATTCCCATTCACGCAATTTAAAAATTCAATATCGCGATTTGTATTTAAGCGTTTTTAAAACCCAATATCGCGATTTGTATTTAAACGTTTTTAAAACCCAATATCGCGATTTGTATTTAAACGTTTTTAAAACCCAATATCGCGATTTGTATTTAAACGTTTTTAAAACCCAATATCGCGATTTGTATT